>NC_048273.1:39793727-39968727 GCF_009762535.1 Notolabrus celidotus | reverse complement strand
TGCGCCGGCATGTCAGTCCCATTGCCGCCACGTTATAATTACAACTTCTGCATTCCAGTGGTTTAACTCTGACAACACTGGGAGGAAATACTCAAGGGTTTTCTACACCCTTGGATAAAACTTTCCTCATTCATAAGCTTGCACATCTAAGTTTATATCTACAGTAAAATGGCTTAGCAAATTCATACTTCAAATAACTCTGCTAAGTCAAGATTAGGGTTACAAAAGTTCAGTGAATTTCAAAGTTGGAAACTTTCCATGTGAATAAACGGGAATAAACCAGGAATTTACTAAAGTGAAGGTTGGCTCTTAATAGGGAACTTAACATATACATGCACTGTGCATTCCTCCATCACATGCACAGATGAGTTCTAGAATCCTGCAGAGGCTAGGCTTGAGAAGCTTGAGGGAAGATGCTTTTGGATTTTCATGTTGAATGGGACTTTTTTGGGATTGCACTTTTTGGATTTTTGAATGTGTTGGGTCGGGGGGGATAAGTAATATTTAACTCAACATTCATGTTTTTGTTCTTCAATGAAAGAATTGATTGTTCAATAAAATATTTAACACTGGATAAAGTTCTACTTACAAATAAATCTGTTTTAATTGTATTATTTTGGATGGATGTCTGCTTATAACAAAACTAATATTCATGCTTGGATTAGGGATGACCACAATTAATCGATTATCGATTAATTGATTGTTAAGAACTCGTTCGAAACACGCATTTTTGTTATCAATTTTCCATCACGTGGAACAAACATCATGTGGTCTCATATTACACTCATCTATCAGGGAGGTGTTTGAAGTTTAAAGCATGTTTGGATGTGAATCAGCTGTTAAAGGTGTTGCGCACAGCGGAGACGCTCAGCTGGCGGCTGCGGCTGTGCGTCAGGTCTCCACGTGCGCTTTTTAAAAGAGGATCAATACAAAACTGCTGCCAACAACAACACGGACACAAAGGTTCACAAATTTAAACAGGACATTTCCCACCTTTGGATACGAAGGCAACAGACAGGTGGGAAATTCAGGTACGCTACGTTTACAGACCAGCAACATCAGAGCCGTCTGAGCTTTTCTGCAGCTGGATAGTGACCTGGTTGCGCTCTCGGCTGACACCTGATTGAATACACGTTATTTTTCTCAATAAGAACGAGTAGGCAGCAAACTGGACTCTGTGAGTCTGAAGTACTTTTCTGTTAGTAGTCTCAGGCTTCCCTTTATAAGACTATGTCCGCGTAGAATATTTTAATGAGCCTGATCGTTGATATTCTGCGTGTCAAACATGTACCTGTATTCAACCCCGTCAGTTATTTGCATTTTGTTGCTGTAGAAAATACAATTTAGGGGGAAAACAACATATTTGGCATTGTTTTTGACGTAAGAATAATAATGTTGTTTTTTTTTTATCAACTAATCGATAATTGATCGTTAACATTTCCAAAAATCAATCACGGAAAATACTTAAAATGTACATCCCTAGCATGGATATGATACCTCTCCTTTTTGATAAAGCTTATAGTTAAGCTGGATCAGGCTTGGACCAGCTTTTGTCATGCTGCTATAGGCCTAGACTGCCGGGGGAACTGGCACACTGACACACTGGGATCCTAGCTCACCTTCTTCCCCCCAACCCCTTCATCACTTACTTTAACTCTGCCTGTCCCATTAAAGTTACTAACCATAGACCTTTCTGGAGTCCCTGAGCTCCATTGTCTCGTAGATTCCTCTGAGCTGCCGTAGACGTCCTCCTGCTGTGGACGATCTGGACTCCAGCTGATACGGACGTGCTGGACTCCAGCGGCAACAGCTTCTACGACTCGTCTCATCACTATCACCTCTCTCTCTCTTTTACTCCCCTCTATCTGTCTTTCCAGACCCAACTCAGTCGAGGCATGATGGCTGTCTAACATGAGTCTGGTTCTGCCTGAGGTTTCTGCCTGTTAAAAGGAAGTTTTTCCTCACCACTGTAACTAGCTAAATACTGCGATGTGCAATGCTCATGATGGATTAAGGTGGGGTCAGACTGAGTCTTACCCTGTCTTGGTGTTGGGTCTCTGTTCATAATTTGACATAGAGTGGTCTAGACCTCCTATGTTTGTAAAAGCGTCTTGAGATAACGTTTGTTGTGATTTAGCGCTATACAAATAAAGATTGATTGATTGATTGATTGATTAAATTACCCTCAATTCACAGTTAATTCCCAAAATTCCCAAACTTAACTTCCCATGGACTTTTACCAGAAATTTTCCACCCCTTTGCACCCCTAGTCAAGATCATTTTCATTTTTAATATTGTTTTATGTATGATAGAAATGTGGATTTCACATTCTTCAGATAATCATAATTTTTCTGGAAGCTAATGGATTGCTACAGAGAAGCTTTTTCAGATCTTGGTCCAAGTTACGCTCAAGGACACAAAGGTGATGGCACATGGTTTCACATCGTTCCACTAACCAAAGGTCTGGGTTATGAACAAACATGTGCTACTGTAATTCAACAGGTAGTGAAACTGAGCTTGCTAGCTTCTTAGGATGCCAAGCAGAGAAGCCTCTCCGGTTAGAGGGCAGTCAGCAAACAAGACTTTGTATACACACTGTATACAATTAAGGCGGCAAACTCCATGAGCCTTGAGACAATATTGATCTGACAGAAAGGAAATGTTGAGACTGACACTGTATGTGAGTATTTTCCCTGCCCTCTAAACCATCTCCCGATCATCTCTGTGGTACGGCAACATCAAAATTCCTCACTGGGAAAACTATTGCCAGTAAACATAATTCAGAAAAGTATTATATTCCCCCTTGGTGTATTTTGACTGGGTTGGTAGATAAAAGCCACTTAACACTGAACTTTGACATCTGTGTGTATTTCCTGGGTTCAAATAGAAGGACATCAAGATGGATGCATTATACACAAGCTGAAACCATCAGCATTGAAAAAGGTGAAAAAAAAACAGCAGCTCTTCAAGTGTTGGCTCCAAGCTGGCTCCACAGGGGGGACATCAATGAGAATCCATACATGTTTTATACAGTCAATGATTGCACAGTGTGTGTGTGTCATCTCTTGATCTTTACCACACAACATCAGTAAGATTTCAAGTTAATACTATCTGCTTTTTGAAAAAAAATAATGCTTTCATGACTTTGTATTCAGGCCACGCCGAAGCTGATATATAGCCTTGGTGATTCTAAACGCCTTAAGGCTGATTTATACTTCTGCGTCTCCCCTACGCAGCAGGGGCTGACGCGGACATGAGCCCCACATACTTGTGCGTCGGTGTGTCCGTGTCGCGCAGCAATTCTCTGCCGAAACACTAGAGGGCAGTGCGGTCTCTCTGATAGCCGGTCGCCTGCTTCCGGTCCCGCTACGATCTCTGTTTCCTTTTCCACAGAGATTCAGAGCGTGTTCTGTTAATCTACAGCTGATACATGTTGCTGTTTATCATACAGACGTGATTACATGAAGAATAGAGAGGAGGAGATGAAATACACGGCCGATGTGTGGCCGATGTCCGGGATCCCGGAAGTGCTGTGAATGCGGGAAAGACAAAGCTGCAGAGCGGACCAATCACAGAGCTTGCGGTCCGCGTCGGCTCTACGCGTAGTTACATTTTGGAGGAGGTGCACGTCAGCTACGTGCGTAGGCCTCTGCGTAGGTACGGGAGCTACGCGGACCTACGGCGTAGGCTACGCCGTCGATTCGACGCAGAAGTATAAATCAGCCTTTACTGGTAACCATGAGTAAGGTGCCGTGTCCACTACCACCTTTTTTGCACTGGCAGCGCCTGTTTTCTATTCAAACTCAATGAGATTCAGTGTTCTCAGCACTGAGCGCCCTCAACATCAGCTGATTTTTGTCGCAGCACTCTCAGTTCAACTTTTGGAACACCGCCGTGCTCGTCAATGTCACTTTTTGATCACTGACCAATCAGAATCAAGAAGGGGCGGGACCTCCGGGTTTCGACTTTGTCAACAGCAATGGCGGGGGTCAGTACGGAGGAGAAATGTGATCACACTCGTTTGTTCCAGGTTCAATTTCAGAGTTTAGAGCTGCTGCTAATGCTATGACATGATTTCTATCAATAGTTTCAACAGTGTCTTGATGACATGTCATCGAATGAAAGCAAGTATGAAGCATACAGAGCATTTTAAAATAGACCCAACGGTCACTTCTTGGGGAAGTGGAAGTGACTTGAGACAACTTTTGTAACCTAGCAACACTAAACGCTGGTGAGAGGCACTCTGGAATTGAGGTTGTGGGCGCACAAAGCACAAAAAATGGCGGCAGTGGACACGGCACCTTATTCACTATATTTTGAAGTATGAATGGACATAAAGCTGTCTTTAATCTAATAACCTTTTAAGAACAAGGTGTTTAAGGAAGACGCGAATAACACAAAAGAAAGAAGTGAGGACAACCTAAAAATGTATATCACAGTATTCAAACAATATTTAATATTTAAAGTACTAATCTTAACTTTGTAATAACCAACTGTGAATTGGGGGAGGATGGTTGGTTAAGACTTTTATGTGACGAAGGCTTTTAAGGAAAGTTTTAATGGTCAATAAAGATGAATGGGCTAGTAACATTGGGCGACTTGGGCCTTCAGCCTGGGATCCTGTAACAAGGCTGTAACAAAGCTCAGTCTTTCTACCTCTACACTTAGAAAAATAGAGCTTTTTTTTTTCAATTCAAAAGTGTGACTTTGCTGTAGCCTTCTGGATATGTTGATAGAATGACTTTCCCCTGTCTTGGGAATAGTACTGTCTTGAACCAGCTGTGGGCTTTGTTTTCACCTCTTGCACTAGTGGTGTACTTCACTACTAGGAACAGTAACAATCCCCCCAAAAGCCCAAACCTGGCTGGCAGACATTTTAATCAATGTGATGGTTTTTATCTTGAGCCAATTGAGATTTGTCAAATGGTTCAGATTTATATGTTTTCTCCAGAGGTTGCTGTCCCTGTAATGTTATGCATAGGACACTGCAAGTATGGCCACAAATCAATGAAATTGGATATTTATGATATTGGATTTCTAGTGTATATTGGTTGAAGAATCTATAAATCAGATATTGAATTAACTGTCTAAGCTAACAGCGGAAACTCTGATATTTAATCTGTAAATCAAATCAATTTCCGGGAAATTTACTGTATGAAAAACGTCTGTCTTTATCCAAACTGCCAGGAAACTTACAGGAAGAGAGACATTCCAGTTTGAAAGTGCTGCTGATGCAGAGAGCATATAGTATTTGACAGAAAAGCTGACATCCATCCAGATATCCTTAAAAGGAAATGAATAATTTATACCTCAGAGTGGTACAAATTGAGTACTTTCCTCTACAAAATCCGAGTTACAAACACTGCATTGCAAACAGAATCTAAAACATATAAGAGCAATGATTATCCCATTGCAAGGATGTTAACAAGCCCCTAAGAGACAAAAATGGGCATGAGTGGGGATCAATTGAGAGGGAAAAAGAAGGGCTGCCGCTGGACTGATTCAGATGGAGAGAGGAAAGAGAGAGAGGGAGGGAGAGAGAGAGAGAGAGAGCTCTCATTCTATATCGCAGCCGCCCCTTCCCGATTCCGACTGTGAGGGAAGACAGTGATGTATGAGGCTAGAATAAAGTAGGGCAATCCCCTGCATGACAAGAGAAGAGAGAGAAATGGGAAAAGAAAGGGAGAGATGCAAGAAAGAGAGGGGGATTAAAAGAGAGGATGAATGTGGTCAGTGTCTGCTGGTTGGTGGTATGGGGGTTTCCACGCCCGTGTAAGGCCGAGCTGACCAGCAGCCGGCTATATGAGGCCACGGCGCTGACTAACACACACTGCCTTAATAGGAAGGATGGATGGGGAAACTGGGAAGGTCAGCGCAGTCAGCTCTGCCGAGCTCCACAGGAAGTACTGGATAGCCACTGACCTCGGCCTGACTCACACACACTCACGTACACACATGGATACTGTACACACATGCAAACACAGCACAGGACAGTACCAGTTACACACACACACACACACACACACACAGTAAGGCAGTTACTTAGAGCAAAAACAGTGCACAGACATCAGATAAGTTTAAACACAAACAACACTCAGATACTCAAGATTAACTATCAGCAGGCTACGACAGCAAATCATGAATATCAGATATTTTTCTTCACAGACAGATAGCTGAATATAAACACACACACACACTAACACACACACACACACACACACACACTGTAAACTAAATAACACCGGTCGGACACCAGCTGAATCAACTTTCCAATTCCCCTATTTATTTGTGTTTCCTTTGCCCAGAAACAGAAACCTGACTCAGACCAACTGCTCTTATGACACTTTCCTGTAAGAGCTCAATAACAGAAATGTTGACGGAAAGTCCTGTTGAAAAGGCAGTGTTAGCTTTCATGCCAACTCTAAATCATTCAGCTTGAACAGCTCTGCTAGGTGCAATCTTAAAAAAGTTGTATCAGGAGCCAGAGTTTTGGTACAGGTTCCACCAATTTCTCTCGTTCATTTCTCTTATTCAAGCTTTCCTCATTTATTAACCTAGGAAACTGTAAACAAACTTGGACTAGTACAATACTGTTTAAGCTGGTCACAAAATGTGACTTTGATAGGAATTTCACAGCTGTTTTGAAATAGTTGTTTTTGTAAAGTGTGGAGCTGATCCCTTTAACTGGGATTTCCTGGTATTTTTTAAGGACCACAACATAGCATGTTGAAATAAAAAGTTTCCATTCAAACAGTTAAAAAGCTGAGATTAAAAAGAACACTGATGACTCCCCCGACTCAGAACATGATCTACAAAATATCTCAAACAATATAAATGAGATCATGTACTGTAACCTTCACTGCTGCTTCCTGTTTCCTCTCTCTGTCTGTCTCTATCAGTCTAACCCGTCTGCCGGTCTCCACCTCTAACCTCCTTTCCCTCGCATCCCATCCCCCAGATACTCAGACTATCTGACTGTTTATAATTATGTCTCCCTCCCTCCGTCCTCTCATTAATAATTCAGCCTTCCTCTGCTCTAATTAAATAATTAACAGCGCCCAGAGCCATCAGATTGTAACCTAGCAAAGACACCCTTCACTGGTCCTCGGATGAGTCCCTTACATCCTGCAACATACACACCAAATAATAAAAATAAGACACCCAGTGTGAATTCAAGTGGATTGAGGTGGGGTAAAATCCAATATACCAAAAACAAGTCAAAGAAACACACAAAAAATAACAAACATCAAGCTAGTATGTGTTCCTGATATATTAAAGGGATAGTCAGTTTTTTTTAAGTGGGGTTGTATGAGGTACTTGTCAACAGTAATATCATATACCTCTTTTGGACCAACGTGAACCGGGTTGTATTTCCTGGCTGGTGCTTGCACTGGTTCAGAGCTGGTTGAACTCGCAAACCAACACGGCACCCGTTTGTTCTTCCGCCCGAGCCCGTGGGAGAGGCACGTCATGACATCAGATTTACGTGACCACTTTTCCCAGCAGCACTAGCGTGAACTTTCCCTCACAACAACAACGAAGGCGGACAACGGCAGCTTGTCTCCTTGGCCGACCACTGCTTTGCCTTGGAATCCATTAGTCTCTTTTATTGTTTCGCTGCAGGACAATGGAGGAAACATGTTTTGTTTGTGTTTTTGATCACGGCAGCCCCACCCCTCGCCCCTGACGTAAGCGGTTCATGGTTCTAGACCAGCAATGAGTTGGGCCCACTCTGGAACCGGTTTTCCCGGCCAGGAGCCGGTTCACTCGCAGTCGAAACACAAAGAAATGGTTCTCAATTGAGCGCCGGCTCCGAACCAGCCCTGAAACTTCCTTGGTCGAAAAGGGGTAACATAGGGCTCTGGACAGCTAAGCCCCTTTGTTATAAACAGAACCAGAATGGTATCTATGCTATCAACCACTCCAGACCATAATCTGTAAATAAAAATGGACAGCGTTGCTCCGCCTCTTCCCATTGTACGGTTCTGAAGCCAAAAAATCCCGCTCCCGGGCGCCGCCATTGTGCAGCCAGAGCCTGTGAAGCCACTGTTATAAGCTCCGCCCTACAGTGTAGCGTCACAAGACGCTGTGTGTCCTTTGAAGCTTCCCTCTACAGCGGCTGTGAATCAAAGGAAACCCGGAAGTAAAACCCCGTTTCTTAAACTTTAATAGCTAACGAAAAAGAAACTTTTCAGGAAAAAGAGGCCTTGGACACAAAACACTCAAATACTAACTACATATCACCACAGCATACAGATGTGAGAAACATTCGTACAACGTGTTTTTATTTTTTAATGTTTGACCGCTCCCCCATTCAAATGAATGGGGGAGACATATTTTTTGACCTATACTGCAGCCAGCCACCAGGGGGCAGTCACACTGCAGAAAGCCTCACCACCAGCCACCGCAACCTCTCCCTTGCTCCAGACGGGTTCAGCATTATCAAACCTTTAAGCTAATTCTAAGAAACTCCAACACTTATACAGTGTGTTTTGATAAGGTAAACATACGGTACGGACCAAGGGTTATGTCATTATGCAATAAAAAACCAAGGAAAGCTAAGCACTCATTTTGAACTCCATTTGGATTCTCTGGTTTCTAATTTAACTTCTGAAAATTGAAGAAAGTTGATGAAACAGCTGCGTTACGTTAGCTGCTGATATCCTCTGATTCAGAATGTGACAGCAGGTGGTTACGTGGATTTGGGCATGCGCTCACAGTTCACACACCTACACCACCAAGCAGCTTTGATTCTCTCCTGCTATCCAGCTAGCATAGAAGTTTCTCCGTTCTCTCCTTCAGTATGCTAAACTAGCTTTGGTGGAAAAGGGGTTTGAGTCACACTCATTCTTCAGGATGTTTGTATTCCTTCCTATTTTGAAGCCCACAGCCCACAGACCAGAACAGCTGATAAGGGTGGCCAAAAATGTCTAATTAAAGAGTACACTTGTACCAATTTAAGAGCTTGGATTGTAGTTTCTTAAAATTAGGTTAATTACATGGTAGAGTTAACCCCGCCTGTATTGATGGATAGAACTAGCTTCCATTCCGTTTTTCTGGATGGTTTACTTCTTTCCTTTTATTTCCCTTATAAATAAACTTGATTTATCATCCCTCATGAGCAATAAACCAAATTTTGTAGGAATTCACATTAGCTAGATTTACTTCACACTCAAATTGAGTGTATCGTTGTGACGACTCAAAGACCCCTTGTTTAAATTCAAAGCTTCATGCATGTTTTGTTTCTGTTATAACTGTTTATTATTTCGCCTTCCAACTGATCTTCCGGTTGTATAGGATGCTTGATTCTGATTGGTCATAACCATAGACTGTATAAAATATGGACGTAGTATCCGTGACGTCACCCATCTGATTCTGAAGAGCTGTTTTGAGGCCAGTTGTCAGCAGCAGCCATATTGCTGCTGTCAAGCGATTGTGACGTAAAGAGGCGGGCTTTGAGCCTCCTAGCCAACAGCTACAGTGTTCCCGCCTGTCAATCAAGTCAGCTGTGCCTCTCATTGGAAGACTCGTAATCTAAATATCTTCGGAATTGCAGCGTTAGAACCCCCCCCCCCCCCCCCCCCCCTACAGTGTGCCAATCAAGAAATGAGCAATCCAGACTACACTCGTTTTTTGATCCAGACTGTAAACATGTTTATTTCTGCTGTAAAGATCGTCTTCTTTGAATTGGTGTGTATGTGGTTTCCTGTACTTCCAGAGCCAGCCTCAAGTGGATCCTCAATGAACTGCAGTTTTTAGCACTTCTGCATTGGACTCGTATTTTTAGACCGGAGGTTGGACAAAACCCATTGAAAACCCTCTGACAACGGTTGTTACCTTTCACTAATATGAGCAACACCTAGGGGTGGGTACCGAATTCGGTACTTTCATAGGTACCGACCGAATTCCGTCGGTACTACCGAGTACCGATTCACGTAAAATCAAACGGTACCATATTTGGGTACCTGAACGCATCCTTGTGACTGTGAGGGAGTGGAAGAGGAGGTGATTTTTCCATACTTTCACCCTGTAATAAAGTTTGAGACTGATCGGGTGGACGTCTCTGCTCTCTGCTCTCTGCTCTCTGCTCTCTACATCTGTGCGGGAGCACGCCAAACGGAGCCTGCAGCTGATGGGCGCGCGCACTCACTGCGAGGCAGAGCAGGAGGATTGAGTTTATTTTATACAGTCTATGGTTGAGACTGACCCTCTTGCTCCAACTACCTGCCCTGTTTATAACCGTTCCTGTGTGCGTGAATGCCCAACAAGTAAGTTGTGTGTCCTGTTATTATAAAGAGACGGAGAACTGACTTTTTCCCGTCTGCAGGCGTTCACGTGTGTTCATTGATAAACTCCTGAAAGAGCAATTAGACGCCACGAGCACGTGGCAGCTAATACATCTGATCATCTATATAATCCTGTTTCTGTTCATTTCATGTTAAATTAAATAAATATGTTAAATTAAACAAATTTGAGATTTTTTTTAAATTAACATTTATTACCACATAAACACACAAAAGACAAAAAACACACCGATTCCCAGGTACCGGGTATCGGTACCGTATCGGTTCAAATGTGAAAGGTACCTATCCCTAGCAACACCAGATGCAAACTGATCCCAAGTCATGTCAAATCAAGGCTTGTTGATGTCATTTTTTTTTTTTATATAATTTTATTTTATTGAGTGTACAGGTCCAAATACATCAGTACATCCTGTGATTCAAATAATTAGTCGTCTTGATTCCAAATAATAAAAAATAAAATACAAATAAAAACACAACAAACAAGCAAAAGACAGAAACAAAACAAAGAAATCAAATTTCATTTCATAGATTCTGTGTTGTTCATTCACATTACAGTTATATTAATTTGATCTCACAGGTAGTGGGTATCCCTTACACCCACTCTGACATGTTTACACTTGTCCACCATAAACCTTCACCGACATATAGACTCACACCAACACTAATACCAACACCCACATCCACCCACCCACCCACCCACACACCCACCCACCCACACACACACACACACACACACACACACACACACACACACACACCCACACACACACACACACACGCACACACACACACACGTGCGCTAATACAGGCTTGTTGATGTCATAGAGGTGAGGTGAAACCGTTAGCTTCCATTCGCAACAAAACAATGTGGCTAGTTTTGGTTAGCATGCTAATGCAGCTGGCTAAACAACATAGATAGTTACATCTTGGATCCTGTCCAGCATTCCTAGCAACAAGCGGAGCAGGTGAGAGTAAACTAGAATTACTGAACGCTACAAAGAAAGTTAAACCGTGAGCGGTGGTGATGATAGCAGCAGGGTTCAAAGCTGTGACATTAGTTTATGTTTAAAGGTGTGTGAACCGCAGAGCTCAGAGAAGAAGGAGAGCTGAATGAGGACAGTTTCATGTTAAAGCCACCGCAACAGGCAGATAAGACCATGGAGCTCTAACTGCTAACCATACTTTATACCTTATATATTATAACTCTGTTCTGGATACTACTTTATATGTTTTTCTGGCTTCCTACGGGCAAATATAAAAGTTTGATTTGAAGAGGTTTCAGAGTCCTGATGGTAAAACAAATGAGATGCTAGAAAAAAAGGAAGACTGGTTGAGAGACAACGACCTCTATAACACAAATCATTCTCTCTTCATCTTTCCAGCAGTCTGGCTGCATATGATTCGGCGAATAATATTTGTTACCTTGTATAAACAACAAGGCCTCGTAATTTGTTTCCTCACCTACACACACTCACAAACACGCACATAACACAAGCATCACCACAGACGAAGACACTGAAACACTCTCCTTTCTTGTTTCTCTCGCTGCTCTGTCAGCTTCAGTCACTGTTGCCTTGTTACACTTCAAAGAGCCCATACAAGTCCACTGAAGCACACAAACATGTGATCACACACACACACACACACACACAGATTCTCGCGCAGAGTTATTGTAGGCTTTTTTTCTTTGCCTGGTGCTGCGATGTGGTTAGACAAAGCCTGTTTAGCTGGACAGCTCTGTTTCATATATCCCCTTAGAATAAAATCACAAAAACACAACAAAAATGCTGATTTCATTCCGCTCTATCTCCAGGGGAAAATAGGCAGCAAAACCCTGCTTTATATTCATACAGTCTCACATGTCCCTGTACACCCACAGGCTTCTCTTAAACTGAATAATACCTCAGCAGTAGATGTAGAGAGGCATCCTTACAGTCCAGGGGTTCAAACTGGCAACTTTCCAGTCCAAAAGCTCTGTCGCAGCCCTTATCGGAGCCCACTGAAGCTATACGCACTGTGTTTGGCTGTATATCACACTCAAACACAGTGGGTACAATACCCACTCACTGATATGAAACAGCAGAATTCTCTGAACAGTGTCATGCTAATTTAGAGGCATCAAAGGGTTCACACTTGTCTTGTAGTTCAAAAAGCACATGATGCCCCAGGCAAAGATATTTGTGTAGAGATACTGGATGTCAACTGATACCTCTTTTAATCCAGTACAGACGCACTGTATGTACGTCACAGAGTTGCAAAAAGTAGAGAGGTTTAAGGTTCAAGTCTGATCAATATTTGATTAGTAGGTAGAACATGTTTAAAAAAAATCAATATCATTTATCTGTTTCGAGCTCTAGAGTACAAATAGGGCTGTCATTAAAATCCAAAAGTTTTGTTCTAAACATTTGCACATTACCAGCATTTCAACCAATACCAAGACCCCCATTTGACATCTGCTCACTCTCAGCAGAGCTCACACACTCCATCTACACTTTATCTACAAATGTACACTGCTCATTGATCACCCTGCAGCTTATACCCCGAGACCCAGTCAATGATACTGATTACTTCAACCCCTCTGACACACACAGCGTAGGGAAATATCCCACTGATCGATCCTGGTTCATCGGGCAAACTGCAGCAGGCCTTGTAGCCCGTGTTTACATATTTCTTTGGACCAGGGTTTGACCTATATGGGGAAGTAAAGGAGAAAAGTAACATTTCCTGTTTATTTTTAAACACTTCTTGAAAGCCTATAACTACTGAATGGAGTAACACTTTCTTCTCATAACAAATCAATGTTGAATTTAAAGACATAAATCACATCCGCCGGCATAAATTAACAGTGGTTTTGTATGACCTGAGCTTGTAGCAGCAAATCCCAGCTGCCCTAGCGTCTGCAAACACTGGATACTGCTGTATGACTGACAGTACCGTGTTGTTGACTTGATAACCTTTGCCACTTGGGTTGTATTTCGCCTCCTTAATAATACCAATATGTGTTGTATTATATATCGTTGGAAAGCCTGATTTGACACCTTTATAATGAGGTACAACTTTTAAGGATTGTGCATTCGTGGAATGAGCAACACAGCTAAATGTTTGGGTAACACCCCCAAAAACGGTGCCAAGATCCCCTCCAATATTCTCCTGAAGGTATTCACTCTCCAACAGTAAGAGGTGTAAACAACACATACTGGCCCTTTTTACACTTTATTCATTTTACACTGTCAGGGACTTCAGTAGCATACCACACCAGCCTGGCACCTCCTCCTCAGACTGGTCACCAGCCTGGTCACATTTTGCAGTGGGATGGCATCCCATTCCTCGACCAGGCGTTGTTGAAGGTCAACCAGCATGGTTATGTTGGTCACTCTAGCACTTACAGCAAGCCCAAGCTAATCCCACAAGTGTTCAATGGGGTTGAGGCATAGACTGTATAAATAGTTGACGTAGTATCCATGATGTCACCCATCTGTTCCTGAGAGCTGTTTTGAAGCCAATCGGTGGCGGCAGCCATATTGGTAATGCTGAACTCAACCAAACTTAGTGTGAGGTGAAGAGCTATGTGTTCCCACCTGTCAGTCAAGTCAGTCATGTCCTTATTTGGGCAAAAACTCATAATCTTAATATCTTCTGAACCATCGCGTTAGATGAAAGTTCACCCCCTGTACAGTGTGTGCTGATTGAGAGATTAGCTAGTAGAGCCAAGCCATTTTTTGAACCAGGCTGTAACCATGTTTATTAATGCTGCAAAGATCGTCTTCTTTGAATGGGTGTGTGTGTGGTTTCTGGTGTTTCTGCAGCAAGTCTCAAGTGGATGCTCGATGAATTGCAGTTTATAACACTTCTGCATGGGGTTCATATTTTGAGACCAGAGGTTGCCACTTGGAGGTCAGGACTGCTGGAGGCCATTCCATCCTCTCCACTCCCAAATTCTGGAGGTAGTCTCTGAGAAACTCCACTCTGTGTAGGGGCTAGCTTTGTCATCTTGTAGGATAGGTCCCAGATTCTGGAGATACCACCGGCCAGAACACATCTGTGACTGTTGTACCCTGTTGTAAAGGTGACTAATCAGGCTTTCCAATGATATAAAATACAATACAAATTGGTATTATTAAAGGGGGGAAACAATTGATGGAAATAACATTTCCAAACTTCTCTTGAGGAATTCAGTTTTTAGCATTTGGTTAACTATTCTGATTTTCATGGAAGCCCTGTGCTCAGCAACTTCATTTATTGTTTTGTAAATTGGTGGCTTGTATAAATAAAGCTACTATAATGAATTAGTCATGCAATTAAGTTTTCCTTGTTACTCATTACTCACATCCTTTGGGGGTTGAGTAAGGTGTAACAACAACTCTTTACTCATTCTGATTCACTCAGCTTGGCCGAAGTTCTAAAATCCATTGTGGACACGGTTCCATTCACCGATGCTGCTTAATGGGAGTGCTAAGAAAAGAGATTACTTGAGCTTTGTATTCATTGTAAGGTTGCATTATGAGAGGCTGAACCTCCTCTGACATCATAGTATTTGTAGCTCTAGTGAAGTATTTGAAACACACATCCATTCCGGGATGGTTTGCTTTCCTCTTACAGCTCACCGGTGTCCTCTGTTTTGCAACATCCAGAAACAGCAACAACAGCCCTGTTTGCTTTAAGAGCAGCACAGAAAATTAATATTTAATTCCCCCCTCACTGGAACAGCAGGGGGCTTATCACAGTTTAAAGGCTAGGCTGGAAAACGTATCGGTTCAAGGTTCACTTCAATATCGGAGTCTCTTACTATAAGGATGCAAACTCACACTTTCTTTTGTTTTCTTTTGCATGATTGCAGTAGTAATGAGTCACTTTGGCCTTCTTTTCCACCAGCTATGACCCAGGACTTCCACCAGATCCGTGTCCAGTCAGTCTGCTGCAGTCTGGCTCCGTGCTCTCTCATCTGTCAACACCAACCTGTTACGGGTGTGAGGGTGAACCCAAAAGCAGCACACTGGAGCCCGGAGGAAACAGCAGGTAACAAGTCTTTGCAGGTCTTTACTAACCCGGTCACACAATGTCTGTTGAGATGCTGGTTTCGCTGTGTGGAGGATCAGGCTGGAAACAGACGAGGAGCAGGCAAATCTCTTGGTCGGGGACAGAAGGCTGAGGTAGTTACCAGGGCAGAAACGAGGAAGGAAGGTCGGGGACAGGCAGGGTCGAAACCGGGAGATCAGTCCGAGGATAAGTGCTGGAGAGTCTTGCATTTGCAGTGAGAACAATCTGGCACTGAGTGGGCTGAGACCGGGACTTAAATACTGGCAGCAGGTAATGAGAAACAGGTGATTTGTGTTGGCTTAATGAGGAGAGTGTGGTTCAGGTAAACGAAGGGGAGTGGAAATGTAGTGGGCTGAGAGGCTGAGCAGATGTGGCAGGTGATAACTGTGACACCAACCGGTTGCGTTTTCACTCGGACCACCGGACAGCTGGAGTCATGTGACCGAGGCTTTCCCGTGGTAATTACTGCATTAGTGAACATCCGACTCCTCTCCTCATCCATTTTGTCATTATCATCCTCTGAAAACCTCTTAGCTGATGACTCCAAGCCTGGCCTCATTCATTATGACAGTTTGTTGTCATAGGTAAGAGAAAAACAATCTGCTGATAACACAGAGTGTTTAATTCTGAAAAATAACCGGATGTTTCATTTTGTTTTGGTGAAACCTGACTTCCTGTCCCGCTCCATCTTCTTTGTTGAGATTGATGCGTCGTGCTCTGACATCCGGCAAATAGAAGTCTTGTGTATCTGATTCGGAGGACTCCGACCTGCCTGATCAGAGACGCAGCTGGAACGCAACAGAGTGGATCCAGTGGAAGTTAACACATTGACTAGAATAGAAATCAGATCCGGTGCCGTGACGAATGAGAGACAGACCAGAAACGGATCCGGGGGAATTTAGCTGTGACACTGCTTAAACCAACATGTAACAAGTATTTTTTCTTCTTCTGGCTTAAAGCAGGAGAGATTCACCTAGAGTGCTACGATCGTGACTGACTCATGATAGCACTGAGAACTCCACCTGCCACCTCACCCTTTCAACATGAGAGGACAGAAGCAATCATACGAGCGATTTCCAAAACAATCACAAGATGCTCTGAGCGCAAATCAGAGTCATTTTTCATCACTAAATTTAAACCATAGTAATCAGGGTAACACAGACAGGAACACATTCTACTCCACACTCAGTCTTTGCAAAGGTCAGTCCTCTTAAAGCTTTATTATGGTTCAAATATCAGCAGGACTCTTAAACAACCCCCACCCAACAGCAGGGGATTATTGCTGGAGCTGCCCCAGCGTCAAGTGAGTGTGTGTGTGTGTGTGTGTGTGTGTGTGTGTACTGACCGTTGAAGACAGCCTGTCCCTTTGCCAGCTCTTGGTCCATTTCGATGATGTATTCCTTCTGAGTAAAGCCCCTCATGCATGGCAACGACCCCTGTTTGCTTGACAACGGACGCTCAGCCTCTCCTCCCAGAATAACAACCTGAAGAGGGGGAATAAAAAACAAAGATGAAAGAGCATTTGAAAAATGTTTCAATATTTGAACACGTCTTAGATTACATCTTGATGCTTTCACAACCTCATGACTGTTTTTTTTTTTTTTTATCATTTCCTAATCACTTTTCTTCAAACAGAAGGCTGGAGCTGTTTCTCATGTTTGCTTTGGGAATGTTTCATCAGCAGTCATAACTCATTCAAAAATCCCCCCTTTCAAAAAGCTCACATTTTGAGGCTGGAGGAAGCATATAAACACCCCCTCCTCCTTTAGAGCAGTGTTCTCCGACTGAAGCCATGAGAACTGATTGACACAGATTTGATTCTGTGCCATAAGTTAAGGCTGAATGAAAATATGTAAAAGGGAACAAGCAGGGAGCTAATTGGCATAGGTACTTAATTTAGCATTCCACATTCTTCAGTCGGGTTTGTTTTCCAAACTTGGAACAGTAATGCAGGGGGAAACTGTTGTGTGTCAAAGGGAAAATGAAATCCAGTTCAGCACCATTCCAAACCAATAGAGTATTATTAATCACCAGAAGGAGGGGCAGACAACTGGGTCAATTAATTCTGATGGTAATTAGCGTCTAGACTCTTGTCTCTCTTGTTGTTTGAGCCCCGGCCCGCCATGAACCTCCCATCACCCTCTGTCCCACATACACACACACAGACACGCACACAAGCAGTGGCACATATTCCCGCTTCTCTTCTCCATGAGGAGTGTAAAAGCATCTGTTGCAGTTTGTTAGTGTGTCTGTTAGTATGTGTGTGTATGTATCAGGGTGTGGGGTTGTTCTTCTGTGATTAGAGTAATAAATCCAAGAGGGGTGCTGTGATTTGTTTCCACTTAACCCAAAAAAAAAAAATGTAAACCCTCACGTCCTCGCTGCCCATCCTGACACATTTACTGGGGGAGGCTGGCTTTCATCTCTTTCCCTATTAGCATAAAGGCGGAGGAGGTAAACACACAAAGTAAGACTCTGATGTGATGCTGTGTGTGTGTGTATGTGTAGTATTACAGTGGTGACAGTCAGAGGCCAATCAGAGTGGAAGTGTGGGAGCAGGATCTTGATCTTGATATTGATGTCATTCCAGGTCCATTTAGTGGTTGCAATGCAAAAAGGGAATTGTGATCTTGTCTAATAAGGATAATGAAAATACTCATTTAGGCGGTCCTAGTCAGCTCTAGGAAAACAGGAAAACTAATCTGAAGGACTTAGAAAAAAAAGAGACAAAACTATTACAGGTTACACTTTCTTGTATGTGCTCTTTTTGTTGATTGTGATTGTGGTTCTCAGTTTTTGTTTATTCTGGGGTTGCTGGGTTTTTTTGGGGGGGGGACATATACTTAGCCATTTTTGCCATTATTTGATAAGACAGTTGAAAAGAGACAGGAAATGTGGAGAGTAGAGAGTGGGGGAAGACATAAAGCAAACGGTCAAGGCCGGGTGGAACCCATGACTGCTGTGACTGGGACTTTAGCCTCTGTACATGGGGTTCACACTTAAACAGCTAGCCAAACGGCACCCCTTCACTCTGCTTTTAACTGAGAACAAATAATCATGTTGGTTGTACACATAGACTGTATAAATAGTGGACGTAGTATCACAACAAACATTATCTTAAGACGCTTTTACAAACATAGCAGGTCTAGTTCACACTCTATATTATGGTGTCACAACATCAAGACAGGAAAAGATCCAGTCCCATCTCACTGACAGGACTCAGTCTGATCTCATCTTATTACACCATGAGCATTGCACCTCGCAGTATTTAACTAGTTACAGCTGCAAGGAAAAACTTCCTTTTAACAGACAGAAACCTCGAGCAGGACCAGACTCATGTTAGACAGCCACCTGCCTCGACAGATCAAAGAATTAATCAGACTTTTGAGGCAATAATCACCAGCTGACAAATGGAAGGACCCTAAGGAAAAACCTGTTTACCAGGATTAATAAAACTGCCTGCAGGATATTTAATTACACTTTTGATGTAACATCACAAAGAGTGGGTGCAGCCATTCATTACATTCATCAAAAGTAGGTCAAAGTCTGTCCTCCATCACATTTCACAGTGTCAAATGCAAACATAATGTGTCTTTCATACAAATGTGCAGCTTTTATCAATCAGCTTTAATTGGTTTCATGTTTTACTGCAGTGGTTTAATCATTTTGCCTATATCAAGGGAAAAATTAAATAAATAAAACGTAACCTTGAAGCTAATTGCAGCAAACAGACTAATTATTTTTCACTGAGCTAAAACTTGGGATGCAGCGTGCAAATTAAGCGTGTGACACTGCCAGCTTGTTCACCATATAAAAATGTCAAGGCTGACCTTGAGGTAAAGCTTCCTCTGAGGTACTGACATCCTCTGATGCCTGACATTGGTGGCAAACCTCGCCTGTCTTTTGGAGGACAAAAGCAGGAACTGGATTTAATTTATTTATAACACTTTCACTTTTGAAATCAGACGAGATGTGTAAAGATGGAGTATGTTAATATACATATTTCTTTAGTTATGTATCCACAGGGAAATCTTGCTAGCTGTATCTACTTGCCTGAGATATGGAAGCATTACTAAGTCGCTTATTAACTAATGATATGTGGTAAGAAAAATGCAGGGCTAAGGCTGAATCTTACATTTATTGGCATCATCTGTCAATTGTTTTGATTCCTACAAATCAGTTTAATGTGGTCTATGAATGTGTCAGAAAACGTGAATGTCCCACTCAAAAGATAGTCTGAAAGTCCCTTTTTAGTCTGTTTTCCCCTGTAAAACAAACAGCAGAGATTGAATTTGCTATCAGTTCTTAAAATTACCCATAATTCATTTAATTTGACATTTAATTTGGATGAAATTAGTGTTTTAACAAGGTTATTAGATGATAATTAAAGGAGGATTTAACTTAATGTGTTTGATTTAGGGGTATTTACTGTAAAGGGGTAAATCCCTTTAAATAACAGGAAAAAAAGCATGAGGGGAGGATATTATTTTGATTCACCTCACATCCTTCAATTTCAATTTCTTCCTCACAATGTACAATATTCTGGAGACCACTAACTAAACACTGCTCTTCCAATTGTTATTTTTTTATTAATGCATATCCTTTCACCTGTAAACCATTATAACATCAGTATAACATGATTATTAACTGTATCAAACACACCCCATAGCTATACATCCCATAACCAGTCAAGTCTGAGGAAGACAAGTCATGAAATTTTGGTGGTTTGTTTTGTTTGTATGGAGAAATGTATTAGTCTACAAGAAAAGCATGGTTAAATTGAAATGGATCATTAATATATATTTTTTTAGCATATCCTTTCACCTGTAAACCATTATATCATCAGTATAACATGATTATTAACTGTATCAAACACACCCCATAGCTTTACATCCCAGAACCGTATCACGTGGCATACAATTAAGGTACAAAAATGATCAAAGCCTTTGTCAAAGACTCAAAACTCTAGCTCAAAGTAACAAAAGCAGAGGTGTTAAGGGGATTCAAGGTAAGCCTCTGAAAGTGCTGACCCAGCTGTTTGGGAGGTTAGGCATTGGTGATTGATTTTTTTTTTTAGGACTTGACCTTTGACACTTTGGCACAGCACTGTCTTCCCTATTGATCTGCCCACATAGTGTGGATCATTTTTTTTTTGTTTCATGGTCTTAAATCCTGCTCAGGAAGCTTTTATGAGCTCCATCAACTGCCTGAGGCACACACATGAAGATATACAATAATGGCAAAGCATAGCTTGCCAGTGCTGCTGGTTATGTATGCTGGCTTACTCCAAATAGTGCATCCCAAATATTGCTACTGACCACTTTCAAATGCATGTCATACTGGGACATATCTTTGTGCCTTTTTAATATTGCAAGACAACACACAGAAACAACATATAGTGAATTTAGGGAATTTTAGTCAAGTCTGAAGAAGACAAGTCATGACATTTTGGTGGTTTGTTTTGTTTGTATGGAGAAATGTATTCGTCTACAAGAAAAGCATGGTTAAATTGAAACGGATCATTAACCCTCCTGTTACCCTCAAATTTACTAACATATTTTATCCTTGGGGTCAATTTGACCCCAGCAATTTATACCTCCACAAACTGATTGTTCCCCAGGATTGTGTGTCAGGTACTTTATGTTTCTTTGTTGACTACCTAAATAACCCTTTAAATAAAATATATTTCAAGCATAAACACAATTTAAACATTCAGAAGGACTTTATTTGTAAAACAGAACATTAAACTGCTGAGAGTTTGTCATGCTCTCATCTGCCCTGCCTTGTTTCTATGTTATCAAAACATATGACACAGGACTCATCATTGAATGTATTTAGACACATGGTGTGTTATAGTGACCTCAATATCATCCAAAACAAATGTATGTAAAATGTTGAAATGTCTTATGTTATATACAGCTAAAACAGCCTGGGGTCAAATTGACCCCAAGGAACACCGATGCGCACATTTTTTTTTTTTTTACAGGAAATTGGAACATATCAACATTTTAATTTTATGTTTTCCCAGTTGTCCCCATTAAATGAGGAAAAGTCATGAAATATGAAGCCAAAAAAAATGATGTTAGTCATTAATTTAGAGACATCAAACATTGAATGGGGTCCAATTGACCCCAAGGATAATAGGAGAGTTAATATATCTCTCTTTAGCTATGTCTATTGTGATATGACACATCCAAAACTAATGCGGTACACTCGTGAAAAGCAAAGTAATGTGTTGCATTTGATTTGAAATAAATTGAGACGACTAGAAAACAATGAAAATCTCCTTTTCAAAAGTTATATTAGTCTCCTTCAGAGCAATGGCTGAACAGCAAGTGACCCAAACACCACCACAGTCTGGACTGTAAGCCCCCTGTGTGTCCTGCCCTGTCTCACATCGCCTGCAGACACAGAATCTGAATTGTTGGCACTTCTTCCCGCATATTAGGCCATGATTTGGGATGTTTCGAGGATACTTTTGTGCGCTGTGCCTCAAACATTCAAATAATGGACAGTATCATCCAAAACAAATGTATGTAAAATGTTGAAATTTCTTATGTTATATACAGCTAAAACAGCCTGGGGTCAAATTGACCCCAAGGAACACTGATGCGCACATTTTTTTTTTTACAGGAAATTGGAACATATCAACATTTTAATTTTATGTTTTCCCAGTTGTCCCCATTAAATGAGGAAAAGTCATGAAATATGAAGCCAAAAAAAATATGTTAGTCATTCATTTAGAGACATTAAAGATTGAATGGGGTCCAATTGACCCCAAGGATAATAGGAGGGTTAATATATCTCTCTTTAGCTATGTCTATTGTGATATGACACATCCAAAACTTAAGCGGTACACTCATGAAAAGCAGAGTAATGTGTTGCATTTGATTTGAAATAAATTGAGACGACTAGAAAACAATGAAAATCTCCTTTTCAAAAGTTATACTAGGCTCCTTCAGAGCAATGGCTGAACAGCAAGTGACCCAAACACCACCACAGTCTGGACTGTAAGCCCCCTGTGTGTCCTGCCCTGTCTCACATCGCCTGCAGACACAGAATCTGAATTGTTGGCACTTCTTCCCGCATATTAGGCCATGATTTGGGATGTTTCCAGGATACTTTTGTGCGCTGTGCCTCAAACATTCAAATAATGGACAGTATCATCCAAAACAAATGTATGTAAAATGTTGAAATTTCTTATGTTATATACAGCTAAAACAGCCTGGGGTCAAATTGACCCCAAGGAACACTGATGCGTACATTTTTTTACAGGAAATTGGAACATATGAACATTTTAATTTTATGTTTTCCCAGTTGTCCCTATTAAATTAGCAAAAGTCATGAAATATGAAGCCAAAAAAATGATGTTAGTCATTCATTTAGAGACATTAAACATTGAATGGGGTCCAATTGACCCCAAGGATAATAGGAGGGTTAATATATCTCTCTTTAGCTATGTCTATTGTGATATGACACATCCAAAACTTATGTGGTACACTAATGAAAAGCAGATTTATGTGTTGCATTTGATTTGAAATAAATTGAGACGACTAGAAAACAATGAAAATCTCCTTTTCAAAAGTTATACTAGGCTCCTTCAGAGCAATGGCTGAACAGCAAGTGACCCAAACACCACCACAGTCTGGACTGTAAGCCCCCTGTGTGTCCTGCCCTGTCTCACATCGCCTGCAGACACAGAATCTGACTTGTTGGCACTTCTTCCCGCATATTAGGCCATGATTTGGGATGTTTCGAGGATACTTTTGTGCGCTGTGCCTCAAACATTCAAATAATGGACAGTATCATCCAAAACAAATGTATGTCAAATGTTGAAATTTCTTATGTTATATACAGCTAAAACAGCCTGGGGTCAAATTGACCCCAAGGAACACCGATGCGTACATCTTTTTTTTACAGGAAATTGGAACATATGAACATTTTAATTTTATGTTTTCCCAGTTGTCCCCATTAAATGAGGAAAAGTCATGAAATATGAAGCCAAAAAAATGATGTTAGTCATTCATTTAGAGACGTTAAACATTGAATGGGGTCCAATTGACCCCAAGGATAATAGGAGGGTTAATATATCTCTCTTTAGCTATGTCTATTGTGATATGACACATCCAAAACTAATGCAGTACACTTATGAAAAGCAGAGTAATGTGTTGCATTTGATTTGAAATAAATTGAGACGACTAGAAAACAATGAAAATCTCCTTTTCAAAAGTTATACTAGGCTCCTTCAGAGCAATGGCTGAACAGCAAGTGACCCAAACACCACCACAGTCTGGACTGTAAGCCCCCTGTGTGTCCTGCCCTGTCTCACATCGCCTGCAGACACAGAATCTGAATTGTTGGCACTTCTTCCCGCATATTAGGCCATGATTTGGGATGTTTCGAGGATACTTTTGTGCGCTGTGCCTCAAACATTCAAATAATGGACAGTATCATCCAAAACAAATGTATGTAAAATGTTGAAATTTCTTATGTTATATACAGCTAAAACAGCCTGGGGTCAAATTGACCCCAAGGAACACTGATGCGTACATTTTTTTTACAGGAAATTGGAATCATATGAACATTTTAATTTTATGTTTTCCCAGTTGTCCCCATTAAATTAGGAAAAGTCATGAAATATGAAGCCAAAAAAAATATGTTAAGTCATTCATTTAGAGACATTAAACATTGAATGGGGTCCAATTGACCCCAAGGATAATAGGAGGGTTAATATATCTCTCTTTAGCTATGTCTATTGTGATATGACACATCCAAAACTAATGCGGTACACTTATGAAAAGCAGAGTAATGTGTTGCATTTGATTTGAAATAAATTGAAACGACTAGAAAACAATGAAAACCTCCTTTTCAAAAGTTATACTAGGCTCCTTCAGAGCAATGGCTGAACAGCAAGTGACCCAAACACCACCACAGTCTGGACTGTAAGCCCCCTGTGTGTCCTGCCCTGTCTCACATCGCCTGCAGACACAGAATCTGAATTGTTGGCACTTCTTCCCGCATATTAGGCCATGATTTGGGATGTTTCGAGGATACTTTTGTGCGCTGTGCCTCAAACATTCAAATAATGGACAGCAAGGGACACATCTCCAAATGTATCCAGATGTATTGCTATTGCACTGAGAGAAAAAAAAGACACGAGGATCTGCAGCACTGAACAGACAGGATGCCAAACAGACGAGCAGACACGACTCATAATGTCTTAAAACCTTGCTCCACCACGTATGTCCGGCTCTGAGAGGACAGATAAAACTGCCATCTTTTTTAAAAATGGAGATCAGCGCGTGCAACCCTGCAGGGTAAAACAAAAACGTCTCATGTCGGGGGGTCTTGATTCACCCAAGTGGATTACAGCCCAACAAAAGTCATGCTTCTGATTTCCACAGAAAGCAACAACAGAGGAGATGCTGAAAGAGGCGACAGCAGCAGCAGCAGCAGCAGGCTGTCATCCGAGGATGGATGGATGGAAAAGAAGGAACCTCGTACCGGTGATAGGCTATCTGCAAGGGCTCCACCAGAATCACAGCTACATTTTCACGAGGGGTTTATCAAACACAGGCACAATAAGGCTCCGACTGCGTCTCTTTAGGCTGATGAATTACTCAGTGTGCAATGGACCCCGCAGCAGGTCTGGGATCAGCAGCGTTTTACTGCTAGGAACGTTATGGGAGGCTGCCTTTGTCGGCCTCTATCTTGTCAAAGAGACACACAGGAGAATACAATTGAGCAAATATAGAGCAACAATAGACAAATGCAGAGTGGACTTTATTTGCATTGTTCCACCTGCCATGCAAAGTGCTCATCTGACTCGCTCCTCTCTAAACGGGTAACCAGCTTCAGTGTGCTCCACTATCCGACTGCAGCCTTCTCCGATCGGAGCTGAGTCGGTGTAAAATTGGGGAATATTCTCACCTGCAGAGCCGCCATCAGCATCCAAATCCCAAACACACGCATTTTGTTCTGTAAGTATTCCTTCTTCCAGAGTCGATAGGTACCGTCGCGCAGCGCTGGAAGTCAGATTTTCAATTGTGAGTACACCCCGGCGGCATGAGGCAGCATTCCTCCCTCCACCAGCCCTCCTCTGTGTCTATCTGCTCTGCCCGGCTCAGCAGCACTCCAGCTTGCCAGGAACTGACTCTATGCCCGGCCCCTCCGCGCCTCAGTGCCGCCCTCTAACGGACACCAGGAGCCCTGAGCGGAGCTGCGATGACGGGTGATGATAAGCCAATCATGATGAGGTGGACCAATCCGTTATAGACTTTTCACAAGGAAGAACCGCACAATGTTATTTTTTAAGTCTGAACTACACGAATTATATCATTTTCAGTGCCTTAAATTACAATGTGTGGGTATGAAGTTAATATCTTTAAAGGCAAACTCAAGACCTACCTTTTTAGTCTTGCTTTTAACTAAGTTTTATTTTTATTCTTAAAGGGGACATATCACGCTTTTTTCATCAATATATATTGGTCTAAGAGGTCCCCAAAACATGTCTTTAAAGTTTATGCTCAAAAAAACACTTTGAAATCAGATTTTGGTCTGCCTGAAAAACCCTCTTCTTCAGTCCTCCTCAGAACACTCTGTTTTCTCTCTGACCACGCCCCCTCCGGAAGTGGATGTGCCTCGGCTCTCCAGCACGTTGATCTAATGTTTACATGTTGGCTGAATATACACGGCTGCTCAGAGATCGCATTACTTCAACCCTCTAAATCTGATCCAGAATCTGATCCTGACGGAGAGGCGCCTGTAGCAGGACCTTTCTGAACGATTGGTCACAGATTTAGTGTATCTTGTTGTTTTATTTATCAGTATGTAGACGTGTGTCTTGGTACACAGCTACGAACGTGTAGCTATGTGGCTATGCTAACTAGCGCTAGCACTTATCCATGATAAATAAAAATCATCCACTAGATCTTCAAATCTGCAGACGTGGGGAGTAAAACCGACCTCTACCAGAAAGGCAGCGGGACCTTTTATGAATGATTGGTCACAGATTCTGTGTTTCTTGTTGTTTTATTTGTCAGTATGTCGACGTGTGTCTTGGTACACAGCTACAGCTACAGCTATGAACATATAGCTATGTGGCTATGCTAATTAGCGCTAGCACTTATCCATGATAAATAAAAATCATCCACTAGATCTTCAAATCTGCAGACGTGGGGAGTAAAACCGACCTTTGTGTTTATTAAGACAGTCTACAACTAGCATGCCTCCCTCCTAAGCTCCTTGTTAGCACACATGTGTGCAGGTAATGAAAAACGGAGGAGGGATTCAGTATTATTTTATACAGTCTATGGACTGAACAAGCTCCGAGCTCTGACTCCGTGACAGACCGGATATTGTTGTTACGTAACAAAAACACTGAAGTCTGAAACGGCTCGTTTCACACACATTTACAGAAAGGTGGAGAAATCAGAACAGGGGCAGAATGGATTTTTTTCATTCTCGGGGGGTTTGTAGACATGCCAGGGACACATATTTCAGGTAAAGAACCATCAAAAGTAAATTTTGCATGATATGTCACCTTAACAGTTTTATCTATTTATTTATTTATTTATTATCTATTTCAAATTTAGTCACTTTAATTCTACTTTATTTATTTATTTACTTATTTATTTATTTTAAGTCTCACATCTTATTTTCTTTTGATGGTTTAATATTTTAGTCTTTTATTATCTTAGATATGTATTTTACTTTGGTAATTTTAATTTCCTGTTTTGAGTTTTAACATCTTATTTTACCTCCAGTGTTTCCTCATTAAGATATCATCAGAGCGTT
Organism: Notolabrus celidotus; assembly: GCF_009762535.1. Classification (NCBI taxonomy): domain Eukaryota; kingdom Metazoa; phylum Chordata; class Actinopteri; order Labriformes; family Labridae; genus Notolabrus; species Notolabrus celidotus. The sequence continues at coordinate 39,941,590 of NC_048273.1, read as the reverse complement.
TCCTCAGTTCGTTCAGCAAATTATTTAGATTTGTTATTTATTTATTTTATTTCTATTGTTTTTTTTACTATTGTTGCATATTGTGTTGTTAACCTTAGGATTGTGGGGTGGGTTTGGGGTCGGGGCTGGGGCTGGGATCTTTTTCTTAATTTATTCTATTTGAAGTTGTTTTTATGTACAGCACTTTGTGTTACAATGTCATTGTATGAAAAGCGCTTTATAAATAAAGTCTGATTGATTGATTGATTGATTGATTGATTGATTGATTGATTGATTGATTGATTGAAGTTAATGCTGGAGAGGAGCTGCGTATCAGTAATGACAATGCTATTGAAGCCTAACAGTCTACACCCAGGGCTATTTTATTAGCTTGTGAATGAGCTAGTTCATAGACCAGAGGCGTCAAACTCATTTCAGTTCAGGGGCCGCACACAGCCCAAGTTGATCTGAAGGGGGCCGGACCAGTAAAATCATAACACAACTATGAATAATGAGAACTCTAAATGTTTCCCTTTGTTTTAGTGCAAAAAAGTACAAGTACATTCTGAAAATGTTCACATTTCATGAACTATCTTTCTAGAAAAACAGCTGTTGTATTTTCGCTATGATGAGTCTCATTGTGAGGCAGAATATTTTACTCTTTAAGTCCTGAAACCTGCTGCCAATACACCAAACACACAGGTTATCCACTCACCTGACACAGAGCGTGCTGTTTACAGCAAAAGAACAGATAAATTATAATAATGAACAAGGTAAAGTTGATTATTTTGGACCCTAAAGCTCCAGCATGAACAGTTTGCTTGCTGGACAGTGTTGTATGCAGGACAGCTGGTGGAAAAAAGAGAACAATTCTGGGAAAAAGGGGACGGGTGGCAACTCTAATGCCCACAAGTTTTGCAGCTACTGGGTAAGATAGCTGGTCCCTGAAAACAGCTGGTCACTATTCACTTTGGTTTGCTGTTATCTCTTTTGTAAATAACATGAGTTAAATAAAACCTGAATCCAAAATAATAATGTATAATAAGTAGGTTAAGTTTATTTAATTTAGCACCTTTTACTGAGCACAAAGTACTTCACAAAATATTAATATGAAACAAAATGGTAATAAAATGAAGAATAAATCAAAATTAAAGCCGCAAGCGGCGATGAACGGGCCCTCGCACACCCGCGGCCGCCGCCTACAGGAGCCGCCGCCACATGTAAACCGCCGCCTCATATTTGCCACCACACGACGCAAAAGCTAGATCTGAGAGTATATACTGGCTTAGGTGGTGCAAATGTTCCAAGTTTTTGGCAGATTGCCAAGAAAAGCTCCAGAGTGCCACACCCCTAATTTTAGTCTGAACATAATTCCTTTAACAATAATTTAATCGTCAATATGTCGGCTATAGAATGTGCCTTGTTTGGACTGAATCGGAGAAAAACTCTAGGAGGAGCTCTCAAAAGTATGCATCCTTATTTGGCCATCATTCTTCACATTCAAAGCTGAATGATGCCCCGCCTCAACACCTACCACGCCCACAATTTTTGTCTGATCAAAATTTGTTCTGATAATTTTTTCTCGTCAAGGTGTCTACTATAGGTTGCCCTTGGTTTGGACTGAATCGGAGAAAAGCTCTATTTTGACCCCATTTATCATGTTCAAAGCTAGGTGGCGCTCTTCCTGTTGAGTTTGAGATATGGGTGCAAGAGGCTTTTTTGTGCATCCTGATGCCATGAATATGTGTACATTTTTTCAAGCATGTAGCTCAAAATAACCCCTATGGGCAGGGGTTTTTGAAAACTGTAGGGGGCGCCAGTGAGCACATTTTTTTGACTTTTTTTTGCGAAACCCATAAAATGTCGCAATTCTTCCCAGCACTGACGAGTGTGTTGGATGAGGTGAAATTACGTGCATTTTGAAGTCACAAAAATCTGTTTTCCGACGTTTTTTTTTTATACCCCGTCCCAAAGTCTGACATGCCCACATCTTTCATCTGAACAGAATGCCTTTACTTTGTATTAATCGTCAATGGGTTTACTATAGAATGAGCCTAGTTTGGACTGAATCAGAGAAAAGCTCTAGGAGAAATTAGCAAAAGTATGCACCCTTGCACAGACCCATTTTGGCCCATTTTTTCATGTTCAAAGCTAGGTGGCGCTCTTCCTGTTGAGTTTTGAATATGGGTGCCACTGACTTTTTTGTGCGTCCTGATGCCACAAATATGTGTACGATTTTTCATCCATGTAGCTCAAAAACTCGATGCGTAGGGTGTTATTTTTACCTCTAGGGGGCGCTACAGAATTTTTTTTTACGAGACCTATAATAACTTGCAATTTTCACCAGACCCGATGAGTGTGCAAAAATACTTGCGCTTTCATTAACGTTCAGGGGTCCAAAACTGCAATCTCCTATAATATGAAACCCTTAGGGTTACAATAGGGCCTTCGCCACCAGCAGTGCTCGGGCCCTAATGATAACTGAACGAGACAACAAGTCTGGTTGGTGAGAGCAGTAGGCTGTACAACTGCACCTTAACTAGTGCTGGAGTTGCATCAATAGCCAAGTTTGCCCAACAATAGCTGATAGGTTCAGTTCAGTGACAAACACCCAAAGCTTAATTGCTTTTATTTATGCTACTCTGTAAGGCTTCATATACTGTAAGAAAATGAATGGACATTAATTCATATCCACACCAGCTCTGTTGTGATAAATAGACAAATCTGTTTTGGAGACCGTTTTTATAGGCTGTAAACATGTTTTTATCTGCAGTAATGTTGGGCATTTTAGTTATGGATCTACTGGGGATTCAGTTGCTTAAAGGGACAGCCTCACTGGGCCACATGACAAAAAAACCTGTTTTGGAACTTTCACACTGGCTTCATTTCTCATCCCTGGAGGCTTGATGTCTCGTCATGAATATTACTTCAAATTAATTTGAGTCTTTCATGAAAATCAAGCAAGTCTGAAGTCCTAAAATTTGAAATTGGAGTACATGGCATGCGACTGGAGTCCTAACCTTTGGAAAAACCTTTGGACTGTGAGCTCTCCTGGCACTTTGTTTCAGCTAAACAAGCTGTGTCTGGTAGCTATGTAAACTTTGATGAAGTCAAATGTTTTTCAGGATGTCAGTCCACTGAATGTGAAAGTGAGCCTGGCTGTACTTTGAGAATCCTGATTACAGCTCCTGTTTCTAATCTGATTGATGGAATGCAGGATGTTTCATATCGCTTTGCCAAGGAAATGATTCATCAGTTAAAAAAAATATCTGTCTTTGCTTTTATAAGAGTGCCTTGTTTGAATTAAACCAGAGATAAGCACTGTTTCTCAGTTCTTCCATGTAGACTATTTGTTTTTGAATTGTCCATCTTCAGGTGAGGGAGCACTGTACAAACTATAAAATATGGACCCTGTGTCAGGCAGAGAGACAGCACAGCTGCCATAAGAAGTCACATTACATATTAACAGAGACCTGTTGCTGATGGTAAAGCATTCAACATCGGAGCAAGTGTCAAGGCAGCATTTCTTTCTCTTATTGATTATTTACTATGTTTGAAAATATAATGACTCTTTCATTCATGCTACCTCAGTCCCACTACTCCTGTTAGCACTCCTGCTGCACTCATTAATGATAATGGAGGTAAACAACTCACTCTTTTGACAGTAATAGAGTGGGGGAAAGCTTCATGAACAGTGAATTGATTGCTCTTGAATAAGCATCTCTGTATTTGCTTCACCTTCACCTCATTCATAACATGGATATAAAGCCTGGATGTAAAATACAATGAAATGAAACTGCACCATGGTACAGATAACAGTCATTATCAAAACTGGGGCAGAGATTAACTTAACGCTATGCTCCCAGCATGCAGGACTGCTAGTCGTACCTAAAGTCTCTAAAAGTAGTATGGGAGGTAGAACCTTCAGTTATCAGGCCCCTCTCCTTTGGAATCATCTACCAGTCAGGGTCCGGGAGGCAGACACCCTCTCTACTTTTAAGAGTAGGCTTCAAACTTTCCTTTTTGATAAAGCTTATAGTTAGAGCTGGATCAGGCTTGAACCAGCTCTTAGTTATGCTGCTATAGGCTTAGACTGCCCGGGGAACTGACACATTGAAATCCCATCTCTCTCTTTTTCTTGTTTTATGGCAGTTGGCGTCCATCATTCTGGTGAATTACCAGCATGCTGTCTTTCCTTCATTGTAACATGTCATAAGCTCAGTGTGATAAGTTTAAATGTCCACCAAAAGTATGTGAGACCTTAATGGTACAGTGAGTAGAAAGGGGAATAACAAAGCAACAAATAGTGTCCAGATTCTAGTTTGAAATGCTCCCTTGCTCACCCCTCCCATTGAAGCTGAAGCTCCATAACAGACTGTGGAAGAGAAGCTCCTGTAATGCATAATGAGTATGATCCTCCATTTGAAAAGTTTTTAGCATCAAAAACTCCTGTCAGTATGGATTATTTGCCCACAACAATAATCACTTTGGTCTTCTGCTAAGCCGTGCATCCTCTACGGCCACTCACTAATTACTAAAAAGAGAGTGGCCATTACCAGTTTGTCCTTTCTGTGCTACTGTGGAAACATGGCAGCGCAAGATAGTGGCCTCTTTGTAACAGGATGTGCTCCTTATATCAGTCCCTCCAGGATTTTGCTGGGTTTTTTGTGTGATTGTTGCGTCCCAAAAAGCCTGATTTTGCGATAGTGTTTTGAAAAAATTGTGGTGAAAGTTGCGATTTTTTTTTGTTGCTTTTTTTCCCCAATACCATCTCAGGGGCAAGTAAAAATGCTGAATTACAGTTGTTTTTAGAAATCATTCTTGATGTGACCACTGACTGTTTTTGATTCTCTTTATTCACAGAAAAATGCCATGAAAGGACTGTATTGCAAATTTACGATGGTCCTTGAATGCACCTGCAGTGACAGGTGCACTGGACACAGTCAGTTCACGGCACTCTGAAGTGCATCTGCATCTTTGATGACTAGGAGTTGATCAACACTTACTAAATGTGTCTGATGTTTCACCAAACTGGAATAAATCAAGCTGTAGACGCAGAGCTTTTTATGGTAATGGTAAGAACTTTCTTCAGTTAAACAAAGAAAAAACTGAAATGATTGTTTTTGGAGCCAAGGAAGAAAGGTTAAAGGTTACTGCTCAGCTCCAATCTGCAATGATGAAATGTTCAAACCAAGCCAGAAACCTTGGTGTAGTCATAGACTCAGACCTTAATTTCAGCAGCCACATTAAGACAATTACAAAGTCAGCCTATTATCACCTTAAGAATATATCAAGGATTAAAGGACTCATGTCTCAGCAGGATGCAGAAAAACTCGTCCACGCATTTATCTTTAGCAGACTAGACTACTGTAACGGGGTCTTTACAGGACTCCCTAAAAAGTCCATCAGACGGCTGCAGCTCATACAGAATGCTGCTGCTCGAGTCCTAACAAGGACCAACAAAGTAGACCACATCACTCCAGTTCTTAGATCTCTACACTGGCTTCCTGTCTGTCAGAGAATAGACTTTAAAATCCTGCTGATGGTTTATAAAGCACTGAATGGTTTAGGCCCAAAATACATTGCTGATCTGCTACTACTTTATGAACCACCTCGACCTCTGAGGTCATCAGGTACTGGTCTGCTTTCAGTTCCTAGAGTCAGAACGAAACATGGTGAAGCAGCGTTTAGTCATTATGCACCACATATCTGGAACACACTCCCTGAAAGCTGTAGGTCTGCTCCAACTCTCACCTCTTTTAAATCAAAGACTAAGACTTTTTTATTTGCCACTGCCTTCCTATCTTAGATTATTTTGACTCACTTTAAATTAAAATTTTAATTTTCCTTTTCTTTTCTGTTTTATGTGTTATTTTATGCCTGTCTGAATGTCTCCAATGCTTTTAATGTTTTAATGTAAAGCACATTGAGTTGCCCTCGTGTATGAAATGCGCTATACAAATAAAGCTGCCTTGCCTTGCCTTGCCTTGCCTTGCCTTGCCTTGCCTTGCCTTGCCTTGCCTTGCCTTGCCTTGCCTTGCCTTGCCTTGCCTTGCCTTGCCTTGCCTTGCCTTGCCTTGCCTTGCCTTGCCTTGCCTTGCCTTGCCAACACACACCGGGGGTAAAAATCATCAATGAAGATGAGACAGATGCATGGAGGTGAGGAGAGCTGGTTCATAAAGCACACCTGCTGCAGGTAGAGACCAAGCTAACACTATAACAATAACTGTAGTATCTATAAATAACAACGTTGTCATGGTCACTTGTCCTGCCTGCTGTCCCCTCTCTTCACCTGTTCTCTGTGCATGTTTTGCTGTTAAAAAGTGCCGATCAAGTGAGGACTTAAGTTTATGTTCCAAGGAAGTGAAATTGATGATGAAACCGATGATGTACAGGGCCTGAGGTTATGGTGATTGGTCAAATTTGCAGGAAAGTTGCGGTGATTGCATAGAATTGCAAGACCGCGCAGAAATCATGCTGATCGGTTGACTTTGCGTTAATAGTTGCGATCGCGAAACCGCAACTTCCTGGAGGGACTGATCAGTACGGATTATTTGCCCACAACAATAATCACTTTGGTCCTCTGCTAAGCCGGGCATCCTCTACGGCCTCCTACTAATTACTGAAAAGTGAGTGGCCATTACCTGTTGTGAGTTGTTTAATTGTGATAAGAAATACAGTGTTGATATTTTACTTTGTTAAATGGTTTAAGTTCGATGTTGACCGGAAGTTCTTTTATTTTGAAGGACAAAAGTAACACGTCACTGTTTTCCAAGGTTAACTTGATTCTTGTTTTGATGTTGATTAGATGTTAGGTGCTGAAGACCGTGATTTTATCTTCCTCCTTTCGATAAATAGTAAATATGAACAGTAAAGGTTCAGCTTGAATGATATCTGAGTACGTCTCTCAATGAAGCTTCCACTTCACGACACTACCAGTTTGTCCTTTCTGTGCTACTGTGGAAACATGGCAGTGCAAGATAGTGGCCTCTTTGTAAGAGGATGTGCTCCTTTTAGAGATATTGAAGACTCATTCTAAGTTAAAGAAAAAATATTGTATTTAGGTAATTAATGTAAAGGAAATTCACTGAATTCATTTAAAGTTTATATTCAATAAAGCCTTTCATGTCATTTCCACACATTACACCCAGTGAACTGATGGTTTCACTTTTTCAATCTCACATTTCTCTCCACTTTGAAGGTCGCTTCTCTCTAAACAAGACATTTCTTATGAATGGCTCAATTGTTAGATAGTTATAATAATGAGTGGCAGTGGCAGTTAATGTTTGCAACCGAGACTCGGTTTATCCTGTGGATCAGGTCATGCTTGTGGGTTCTGAAGCACCAAAGTGGCAGTGCAGTTTTAAACACTTCTAAATAAAGGTTATGAAAAGTAGATGCAGCAACCACACTCTCAGTTTATCAGTTTTAAAGAAAATACATATGTTTTGAATATCACTATTAGCTGCTCATCACAGAGGCCACATGTTACACCCTGTAATAAACCCAGCTTGTATGTAATAATATGTTTAGCTTTGTAAAAGGCATCTCTTAGTCAGTGGTTTTATTCATCAGGATATTCTACAGTGGCTGGCAACTGCACTGATCCTTTCTGTGACTCCTCCAGACATTCTGCCCTCTCCTCTGGATTTTATCACTGATGTTAAAGAGTAAATGAAGGTCAACCCCGGACCCATTGACCCCACTTAAAATTGAATAAGATAACTTCTAATCGACAACTCCCTGGAGAGTTGAGGAAATTAAACTATTAAAAAAAAATTTGCACTGTAGGGGAAAGATGAAAAGGGAGTAAATGAGTTTTTCCATAAACAGACTGTATTTTTTATATAACAGAGGAATTTAACTTTTGAGTGTTTTGCGAAGTTGTTAATCAACAATTGCAATAATCCTGAAATCCTGCTTTAAACCTCTTAAATGTACACTGTGTGCACAATTATTAGGTAAGTTGCATTTTTGTGAATATTTTAAAAACTATATCAACAGTCGTTTTCAAATTTGTCAAGAAGTCAGATAGTGAATATATTTCTTCAACTGTGTGGTTAAAATGATGCTTTTCAAATTACGTTGGCTGTATTTTTAAATAAATGCAGAATCTGCAGAAATGAGTGTGACAAATTATTTTGCAAGTTGGTGATAAGAGTATATAACTTGTGAAAATTGAAAACTAGGCACCATTTTAAACGTTCTGTTGATTGAGAATAATAATATTTACTACAACTGTATTCAAACTTCAACAAAAACCACAGTTTTCTTTACATTTGTTACAAAATAAAACTGTTAATGTCTGAAACATTTCAAATCTAAAGTGTTTCTCAAATGTCCAATATAACCTCCTTTTCTTTCAGTGAGGGTCAGAGGTCACTGTAAACTGATTTAGTTTCTGATGACTTCTCTGCTGACTCTGTGAGCTGTACCTTGTATGGCTTTCCAAAGATGCTCTTTGAGCTGTATTTCTTGCCATCACTGTAAATCATCTTCTTTATTATTGACCTCTAGTTCTCAGTCAGGTTGAGATCGGATGAGCAGGCAGGCCAGTTCATGAGGCGATCCTCTTTTGTATTTTCCTGCATGGAGGAAAAGACATTCAGCTAAAGTGAAAAAGATGCTAGTGTTCATGCATGAGCACAATGCACCGTCACATGCCTCACGTTATTCCCAGGACAGGACGGCATCTCAGGGCTTTAAAGAGGATCGCCTCATGAACTGGCCTGCCTGCTCACCTGATCCCAACCTGACTGAGAACTTGTGGTCAATAATAAAGAAGATAATTTACAGTAATGGCAGAAATACAGCTCAAAGAGCCTCTTTGGAAAGCCATACAAGATACAGCTCACAGAGTCAGCAGAGAAGTCATCAGAAACCTCCCTAAATCAGTTTACAGTGACCTCTGACCCTCACTGAAAGAAAAGGAGGTTATATTGGACATTTGAGAAACATTTTTGAAATGTTTCAAAGACATTAACAGTTTTATTTTGTAAACAAATGTAAAGAAAACAGTTGTTTTTGTTGAAGTTTGAAAACAGCTGTAGTAAATATTATTATTTTCAATCAATAGAATGTTTAAAATGGTGCCTAGTTTTTAATTTTCACAAGTTATATGCTCTTATCACCAACTTGCATAATAATTTGTCACGCTCATTTCTGCAGATTCTGCATTTATTTAAAAATACAGCCGAAAAGCATCATTTTAAACACACAGTTGAAGAAATATATTCACTATCTGGCTTCCTAACAAATTTGAAACCAACTATTATCATAGTTTTTATAAAACATTCACAAAAATGCAACTTACCTAATAATTGTGCATGCAATGTACTCAGTTTGCTGTATTTCAGTATGAACTCAAACTAGGTTTGCTGTCACTTCTTAGATTAGAAAAAAAAACACCACAAAACCTAGCATACAGTAGGTCATAGCCAGCCTACCAATTTTAACAATACTGAGTTTTTACATAGGGAAATGTGTCTGTTCATTTCATGCTGAAATGCTTGGAGAGTCATTTCCAAAACAAAGCGTCAAACCTATTTCTGGATAGATTTCTCAAACCTCTATTCTTAAACAGTTTAAAAAACAGCTATTGTCTTTTTGATAAGGATTTGTGTTTTCAACTATGCAATACAGTAAATGTAGATAAGATGGTTTCTATTCAGATAAATTATTTTTTACCCAAGTGGAGCCTTTGGCACAGAAAGTGCTTTATTTTATTGTAAGACAATAATCTGACTGGCCTCTCTGGTACTACCTTTAATTGATTATTGTAACAGTCTTTTAACAGATACAAATCACAAATCGATCAACTGATCCAGTTGGTACAAAATTCAGCAGCATTACTTTTAACCAAAACTAAGAAGAGAGCACATTGCTCCTGTTTTAATGACATTACACTGGCTGCCCATTGTTAGAATAGTTCTTAAGGTGTTACTTATCACTTTTAAAGCACTTCATGGCCCGCTCCCAGCATATGTAGCTCTAGTGAAAGTTCAGACAGGAAGACTATAAAAGCAATCACAGCAGTTGTTTAACTCTCCTCTCCTCGTTCAATAGCTCACCCGCTTCCAGCTGCAGGCTCCGGAGCTGTTATTGGTTAATCAGCAGCGGCATCATCCAATAGCTCAGTGGCACGCCCTTATCGTCAGCCTATCAACTCTCTGCTGTCTTTTTAAATGTGTCTCTCTCTCCTGCTAGTTCCTTCTTGCATTGATGGTGCCCCTTCAATTCCTAGGATTCATCAACCACCACCACCAGTGTCTGGACTCTAGGGGGATTTCTTCAGCTGCAGAAACTCACACATCCTACACCCATAACATTATCTCCATAGAGTCCTTACGCCAAAGATTTCTGTAAAGTTTCATTATTCATTAAGTTTTAATAAAGAACCTTTAATCTTCAAACTGTGTCTCTCCTGATTGAACTATATGTGAATTGCTGTCACCCTACCACCCTCAGGCAGGAACCTCCTTAAAGTTCCTGTTGCAGCTTAAAAACTAAAGGTGAGTGAGCGTTTGCTGTTCAGGCTCCACAGCTGTGGAACGACCTGCCTGAGGATCTCAGGCAAGCAACATCTATATCTCCTTTTAAATCACAGCTGAAAACATATTTTTATGGAAAGGCCTTCCTGTAATATTGTTTTATCCATGATGCTGCACATATTTTTAATTCACTATATTAATGGTTTTCTTTTACTCACTCCTGGATTTTATTCATTTTACTGATTATTAATTGTTTTATTGTTTTAATTGTTTTTAGTAGTTTCTCATTTACTCTTTTACTCAGCTGTTAATTTAAGTTGTTCCTCTTGAATTGTCTTGCTAGTTTAATATATCTCCCTCTCATGCTTTGTTTAGTACTGTTGGTTTTTTTTTATCCAAAGCACTTTGTAACGTCTGTTTTGATAAGTGCTGTATGAATAAACTTTATTATTATAATTATTATTCAAATAATTCAAGCCTGATGTTTGGAGTGAGTTTTTGTAAGCAGACATAAGTGTTATGCAGGTTGAATAATAATAATAATTGACAGGACTTGTATGGCACTTTTCTGGGTACTCAAAGTCACTTTACACAAAATCCCAAAAATAAGGCACATAAATAAAACAGAACTAAGACAGAGGTGGGGCGGGAGTAGGGGTTATGTGGTGTAGGCTAACCATAGACCTTTCTGGAGTCCCTGAGCTCCATTGTCTCGTAGATTCCTCTGAGCTGTCGTAGACGTCCTCCTGCTGTGGACGATCTGGACTCCAGCTGATACGGACGTGCTGGACTCCAGCGGCAACAGCTTCTACGACTCGTCTCATCACATCACTATCACCTCTCTCTCTTACTCCCCTCTATCTGTCTTTCCAGACCCAACTCGGTCGAGGCATGATGTCTGTCTAACATGAGTCTGGTTCTGCTCGAGGTTTCTGCCTGTTAAAAGGAAGTTTTTCCTCTCCGCTGTAACTAGCTAAATACTGCGATGTGCAATGCTCATGATGGATTAAAGTGGGGTCAGACTGAGTCTTACTCTGTCTTGGTGTTGGGTCTCTGTTCATAATTTGACATAGTGTGGTCTAGACCTCCTATGTTTGTAAAAGCGTCTTGAGATAACGTTTGTTGTGATTTGGCGCTATACAAATAAAGATTGATTGATTGATTGATAGGCTTTTTTAAAGCTAACAATCGTGGAGTTTGATGTGCTTTTAAATGTGGGGCGGCTGTGGCTCAGTGGGTAGAGTCTGTCGTCTATCAATCAGAAGGTTGGCGGTTTGATCCCAGCTCCGGCAGTCACCTGCTGAAGTGTCCTTGCGCAAGACACTGAACCCTGAATTACTCCCTCTGTTGTTCAGAGGTGTGTGAATGTGTATGAATGAGATTAGCAAACACTGATGGTCCCTCACTATTAAGCAGCCCGTACCATCAGTGAGTGAATGGGTATGAATGGGTGAATGTGACCAGTAGTGTAAAAGTGCTTTGAGTGGTCATGAAGACTAGAAAAGTGCTACATAAGTCCATTTACCATGAATCTTAATATGTTGTCACTTAGAGGCATATTTGGGAAGCATCATATACATTTCTTTGCCAACCATTGTTTTCAGCTGTAGATGAAGAACATTTTATTGGGTTCCTTTTTGAGACAAAAACACACTGCAGGATAACATCTAAAAAATATATCAGACTTAAAATAACATGTGTTATACATGTGAAATACAAAAAGTCTTTAAACCCATTTTAATATGATGGGACTCATTTTAGATTAACATTTTGTGGAGATGATTCAGTTACTCCAGTGAAAAGGGAACATCCAGTTAGCAGAATTAACTCTTAAATGTTCACAGTTATTATGCTCAGCCTTAATCTTAAGAGAGCACAGATGGTTCTCTAATATTGTTTAACAATATCCAGCAAAGCCACCTCTGATAAATAATGGAGCATGTTAATGACACTTCTCCAGCTAATTGTTAATCACAATGTGAAATCAAATTTTCAATTTCAACTAAGTACAAAGCAGACGCCGGCTTGAAAGCAGCTATTAGATTAACTCAAAGGCCACATCTCCTTCACTATAAGTGGGATTAGAGATATGAGTGATGCTACAGGTTTTAGAATTTTAGCATATTAAATCTAATTTTCTATTTTGTTTTACATATTTTTCAACATAACTTACCAGTTATGAGTACTTTAAAAAATAATCACAATAAATACAATATACTGAGGCAAAAACTTCATATGATTCATTTGGCTTGTACTGCCAAATAGTAGTAACCACATGTTTTCAACCTTCTAAAAATGAGTGAGGTGGGATTGTTTCTTTGCAGTAAAACAATGATTTAATCCTGCACTGCCAATTCTTGATTGACACTGGTGACACCAGTGGCGTACTAAGGCTGTTTGAGGGGCAGGGGTGAAAACAACAAAAAGAGCACCTAATTTCAAACCGCTATTTTAGGGTGAATTTAAATGTATTGATTTAGCGGTAACAAGAGGGGGTCTTAGGGTCCTACACCCAGAACATTTTGAGGATCTATGATTAACATATCATAGCATAAAGAACTACATAGGCATCCAGAGGGCACTTTGTGAATTCAATCCAATGAAAAGGAACCCAGAGGGTACATTTATAACAATTTATTGACCGTATGCATTCAGCAGTATTTTTCAACATTAAGTTTGAGAAAAGTGAATCCAGAGGGCTTTTTTTCATTTAAGAGGCATCCAGAGGGCTTTTTTTCATTTGAGGGGCATCCAGAGGGCACTTTTTTACATTTGTGGGGCATCCAGAGGGCACTTTTTTACATTTGTGGGGCATCCAGAGGGCACCTTTTTTACATTTCAGGGGCATCCAGAGGTCTTTTTTTCATGTCTTATACATTTGTGGGGCATCCAGAGGGCACTTTGTTTCATTTAATACATTTGAGGGGCATCTAGAGGGCACTTTTTTTTTTACATTTGTGGGGCATCCAGAGGACACTTTGTTTCATTTAATACATTTGTGGGGCATCCAGAGGACACTTTGTTTCATTTAATACATTTGTGGGGCATCCAGAGGGCACTCTTTTACATTTAATACATTTGTGGGACATCCAGAGGGCACTTTTTTACATTTGAGGGGCATCCAGAGGGTACTTTTTTACATTTGAGGGTTATCCAGAGGGCACTTTTTTACATTTGAGGGGCATCCAGAGGACACTTTTTTACATTTGAAGGGCATCCAGAGGACACTTTTTTACATTTGAGGGGCATCCAGAGGGCTTTTTTTTAAGTCTTATACATTTGTGGGGCATCCAGAGGGCACTTTGTTTCATTTCATACATTTGAGGGGCATCCAGAGGACACTTTGTTTCATTTCATACATTTGAGGGGCATCCAGAGGACACTTTGTTTCATTTAATACATTTGAGGGGCATCCAGAGGACACTTTGTTTCATTTAATACATTTGAGGGGCATCCAGAGGGCACTTTTTTACATTTGAGGGTTATCCAGAGGGCACTTTTTTACATTTGAGGGGCATCCAGAGGACACTTTTTTACATTTGAAGGGCATCCAGAGGACACTTTTTTACATTTGAGGGGCATCCAGAGGGCACTTTGTTTCATTTAATACATTTGTGGGGCATCCAGAGGGCACTTTTTTACATTTGTGGGGCATCCAGAGGGCACCTTTTTTACATTTCAGGGGCATCCAGAGGTCTTTTTTTCATGTCTTATACATTTGTGGGGCATCCAGAGGGCACTTTGTTTCATTTAATACATTTGTGGGGCATCCAGAGGACACTTTGTTTCATTTAATACATTTGTGGGGCATCCAGAGGACACTTTGTTTCATTTAATACATTTGTGGGGCATCCAGAGGGCACTCTTTTACATTTAATACATTTGTGGGACATCCACAGGGCACTTTTTTACATTTGAGGGGCATCCAGAGGGTACTTTTTTACATTTGAGGGTTATCCAGAGGGCACTTTTTTACATTTGAGGGGCATCCAGAGGACACTTTTTTACATTTGAAGGGCATCCAGAGGACACTTTTTTACATTTGAGGGGCATCCAGAGGGCTTTTTTTTAAGTCTTATACATTTGTGGGGCATCCAGAGGACACTTTGTTTCATTTCATACATTTGAGGGGCATCCAGAGGACACTTTGTTTCATTTAATACATTTGAGGGGCATCCAGAGGACACTTTGTTTCATTTAATACATTTGAGGGGCATCCAGAGGGCACTTTTTTACATTTGAGGGTTATCCAGAGGGCACTTTTTTACATTTGAGGGGCATCCAGAGGACACTTTTTTACATTTGAAGGGCATCCAGAGGACACTTTTTTACATTTGAGGGGCATCCAGAGGGCACTTTGTTTCATTTAATACATTTGTGGGGCATCCAGAGGGCACTTTTTTACATTTGAGGGGCATCCAGAGGGTACTTTTTTACATTTGAGGGGCATCCAGAGGGTACTTTTTTACATTTGAGGGGCATCCAGAGGGTACTTTTTTACATTTGAGGGGCATCCAGAGGGTACTTTTTTACATTTGAGGGGCATCCAGAGGACACTATTTTACATTTGAGGGGCATCCAGAGGACACTTTTTTACATTTGAGGGGCATCCAGAGGACACTTTGTTTCATTTAATACATTTTAGGGGCATCCGGAGGGCGCCATTTTAAATTTGAGGGGCATCCAGAGGACACTTTTTTACATTTGAGGGGCATCCAGAGGGCACTTTTTTACATTTGAGGGGCATCCAGAGGGTACTTTTTTACATTTGAGGGGCATCCAGAGGACACTTTTTTACATTTGAGGGGCATCCAGAGGACACTTTTTTAAATTTGAGGGGCATCCAGAGGGTACTTTTTTACATTTGAGGGGCATCCAGAGGACACTTTTTTACATTTGAGGGGCATCCAGAGGGCACTTTGTTTCATTTAATACATTTGAGGGGCATCCAGAGGACACTTTGTTTCATTTAATACATTTGAGGGGCATCCGGAGGGCGCCATTTTACATTTGAGGGGCATCCAGAGGGTACTTTTTTACATTTGAGGGGCATCCAGAGGGTACTTTTTTACATTTGAGGGGCATCCAGAGGACACTATTTTACATTTGAGGGGCATCCAGAGGACACTTTTTTACATTTGAGGGGCATCCAGAGGGCACTTTGTTTCATTTAATACATTTGAGGGGCATCCAGAGGACACTTTGTTTTATTTAATACATTTGAGGGGCATCCAGATGAAATTTTTTTACATTTGTGGGGCATCCAGAGGAAACTTTTTTACATTTGAGGGGCATCCAGAGGGCACTTTGTTTCATTTAATACATTTGAGGGGCATCCAGAGGACACTTTGTTTCATTTAATACATTTGAGGGGCATCCGGAGGGCGCTATTTTACATTTGAGGGGCATCCAGAGTGCACTTTTTTTATATTTGAGGGGCATCCAGAGGGCACTTTTTTACATTTGAGGGGCATCCAGAGGGCACTTTTTACATTTGAGGGGCATCCAGAGGGCACTTTGTTTTATTTAATACATTTGAGGGGCATCCAGATGAAATTTTTTTACATTTGTGGGGCATCCAGAGGAAACTTTTTTACATTTGAGGGGCATCCAGAGGGCACTTTGTTTCATTTAATACATTTGAGTGGCATCCAGAGGACACTTTGTTTCATTTAATACATTTGAGGGGCATCCAGAGGACACTTTGTTTCATTTAATACATTTGAGGGGCATCCAGAGGACACTTTGTTTCATTTAATACATTTGAGGGGCATCCAGAGGACACTTTGTTTCATTCAATACATTTGAGGGGCATCCGGAGGGCGCTATTTTACATTTGAGGGGCATCCAGAGGGCACTTTTTTTATATTTGAGGGGCATCCAGAGGGCACTTTTTTACATTTGAGGGGCATCCAGAGGGCACTTTTTACATTTGAGGGGCATCCAGAGGGCACTTTTTTAATACATTTGAGGGGCATCCAGAGGGCACCTTTTTAATACATTTGAGGGGCATCCAGAGGGCACTTTTTTATATTTGAGGGGCATCCAGAGGGTACTTTTTAACATTTGAGGGGCATCCAGAGGGCACTTTTTTACATTTGAGGGGCATCCAGAGGGCACTTTTTTATATTTGTGGGGCATCCAGAGGGCACTTTTTATATTTGTGGGGCATCCAGAGGGCACTTTTTTACATTTGAGGGGCATCCAGAGGGCACTTTTTTACATTTGAGGGGCATCCAGAGGGCACTTTGTTTCATTTAATACATTTGAGGGGCATCCAGAGGACACTTTGTTTCATTTAATACATTTGAGGGGCATCCGGAAGGCGCCATTTTACATTTGAGGGGCATCCAGAGGGTACTTTTTTACATTTGAGGGGCATCCAGAGGGTACTTTTTTACATTTGAGGGGCATCCAGAGGACACTATTTTACATTTGAGGGGCATCCAGAGGACACTTTTTTACATTTGAGGGGCATCCAGAGGGCACTTTGTTTCATTTAATACATTTGAGGGGCATCCAGAGGACACTTTGTTTTATTTAATACATTTGAGGGGCATCCAGATGAAATTTTTTTACATTTGTGGGGCATCCAGAGGAAACTTTTTTACATTTGAGGGGCATCCAGAGGGCACTTTGTTTCATTTAATACATTTGAGGGGCATCCAGAGGACACTTTGTTTCATTTAATACATTTGAGGGGCATCCGGAGGGCGCTATTTTACATTTGAGGGGCATCCAGAGTGCACTTTTTTTATATTTGAGGGGCATCCAGAGGGCACTTTTTTACATTTGAGGGGCATCCAGAGGGCACTTTTTACATTTGAGGGGCATCCAGAGGGCACTTTGTTTTATTTAATACATTTGAGGGGCATCCAGATGAAATTTTTTTACATTTGTGGGGCATCCAGAGGAAACTTTTTTACATTTGAGGGGCATCCAGAGGGCACTTTGTTTCATTTAATACATTTGAGTGGCATCCAGAGGACACTTTGTTTCATTTAATACATTTGAGGGGCATCCAGAGGACACTTTGTTTCATTTAATACATTTGAGGGGCATCCAGAGGACACTTTGTTTCATTTAATACATTTGAGGGGCATCCAGAGGACACTTTGTTTCATTCAATACATTTGAGGGGCATCCGGAGGGCGCTATTTTACATTTGAGGGGCATCCAGAGGGCACTTTTTTTATATTTGAGGGGCATCCAGAGGGCACTTTTTTACATTTGAGGGGCATCCAGAGGGCACTTTTTACATTTGAGGGGCATCCAGAGGGCACTTTTTTAATACATTTGAGGGGCATCCAGAGGGCACCTTTTTAATACATTTGAGGGGCATCCAGAGGGCACTTTTTTATATTTGAGGGGCATCCAGAGGGTACTTTTTAACATTTGAGGGGCATCCAGAGGGCACTTTTTTACATTTGAGGGGCATCCAGAGGGCACTTTTTTATATTTGTTGGGCATCCAGAGGGCACTTTTTATATTTGTGGGGCATCCAGAGGGCACTTTTTTACATTTGAGGGGCATCCAGAGGGCACCTTTTTACATTTGAGGGGCATCCAGAGGGCACTTTTTTTTTTACATTTGAGGGGCATCCAGAGGGCACTTTTTTACATTTGAGGGGCATCCAGAGGGCACTTTTTTACATTTGAGGGGCATCCAGAGGGCACTTTTTTATATCTGAGGGGCATCCAGAGGGTACTTTTTTATGTCTGAGGGGCATCCAGAGGGCACTTTTTTATATCTGAGGGGCATCCAGAGGGCATTTTTTTTTACATTTGAGGGGCATCCAGAGGGCACTTTTTTATATTTGTGGGGCATCCAGAGGGCACTTTTTTACATTTGAGGGGCATCCAGAGGGCACTTTTTTTTTACATTTGAGGGGCATCCAGAGGGCACTTTTTTACATTTGAGGGGCATCCAGAGGGCACTTTTTTACATTTGAGGGGCATCCAGAGGGCACTTTTTTATATCTGAGGGGCATCCAGAGGGCACTTTTTTATATCTGAGGTGCATCCAGAGGGCATTTTTTTTTTACATTTGAGGGGCATCCACAGGAATTTTTTTTCATTTAATACATTTGAGGGGCATCCGGAGGGCTTTATTCTTATATTAATACATTGGAGGGGCATCCAGAGGGCGCTGGCCCAATGAAAGGTCACCAAAGAAGGCAATTTGTTATAATCCAAAAGAGAGATTCTTTGGAAATGAGGGCATGAAGGGGGTGGGGCAGTGCACCACCGGTTGACACTGATGTATCATGATTGTCAACTTGCTGAAACACCCGGTCCTGTTGATAGGTCATTGCACTTGTCTTTAAATCAGACTACAGAAAGCATTCAATCATATTTCTGTCTTTGTGATTACACAGAGAGTAAGTTATAAATCCTTAACAAGATGCTGCTATTGGCTTCTGGTTGGTGTATTACAGAATGAACAAACTCGTCTATAGCTTGAACTTGTATACAAGGAGATTGCCTAACAGTAGTGCAATGCTAAGTCATTTACATATTGGTTTTGTTTCTTAGCTATCTTTCTTTCCACTGCCTTATTGGCACCTGCTGTGCTTCTTGGCACATTTCTGCCTTCAGAGGAGCTGTGGCACAGAAGGTAGAGTGGGTTATCCACTCTTTTGAAGATTTGCAATTCAACCCCTGGCTCCTCTGGTCTGCATGTCAAAGACACCTTTGGCAGAACACTGATCTACAAATTGCTCCCAAAAGGAGTAGCCAGTGGTTTGTCTGAATGTGCATTTCAACAAATGGTGATGAGTAGGCACCTGTGTGAATGCTGACATGGAATGCAGTTCTTTTTGTTGGAGGACTTATAGGTGTTTTTACAGAATGTTTTTACGATGTACCACTCAATAAATTGTGATCTAGTTTATTTACACTTTACTTAATGCTCACAGCTGTTGGGTTTTAATATCTGTTGTTCCAGTTTTATTAGCTCTAAATTCATGGCTCCTTCTCAGAGTAGTTGTTGTGGCTGATTTCCAAGTTCTGTGTTTTGGTAGCAGACCAGCACAATCTTTCCGGGGCCCTGAGAAGAGGTACACCTTTTTCCTTTAATTAATTGGGAGACTGATAAAAAGAAAAAGAAAAAACATTAATCAGTCAATCCCAACAATGTTTCTTGACTTTGTAGAGTTCGAGTTATGATAGTCACATGCCAGACACGGTCTCAGTTGACCCTTAAACCACACTGAAGGAGTGCAGTGCTCATTTCCATGTTCCTTTTTTCCCTGGGTTTGCACAGACAAGGCTCAACTTTAAGAAATGTTCATCACAGAGAAACATCTTCTGGTTCTTGTCCTCGGCCTGAACCTTTCAGAAGCGTATGTCTGGTTTTTATCTTGTCAGCCTCTGTGTCTGGTCTCACCTAATAGAATGAAGCCTTGGGAGCATGCAAAGAAGAGTGGATTGAATAGCTCAGGGCTGCTCGTGTTGCTGCCCACACACCACATCACAGCATCTGAGTGTCTGAGGAAACACCTGCTTTTATCTTTTTTAAACAACAATATATGCCACAAGGTAAAGCAAATTTGTAGTCCGTCCCCCGCCCCCCCCCCCTAATTTTACCCATTCCCCAAATTTGAACCATATAAGATCTGAATATTAAATGTTTGAAAGGTATGGGAAAGAAATGAAAGCCAGAAGTATCTACAAATACTCCAATAAACAGTGGGTCACATTGATTTCTCACCACAACATGGGCATATTTTAATCAATAGCTCTTTAAAAAAAGAATATTAGAGAACAATAATTATTTTTGGGGGGAAAAAGTTTCAATTTCTTTAGTGGCCACTATGTCAGAGCTATAGCCCCTACTACAAATACTTCCTCAACTGTGACACAAATACTGGTGAATGGCTTGTAGTTTCAATCTTACATTGTTTTTGTTTTATTTTTATCACTGATTAACTGCTGTCACTTCCTGTTAAGATGTTTTGAGATTTAAAAGGTATAGTACTTCTATCCTTGGTATGTTTTGAGATTAAATTTTACATGCACAGTCAAAACACACTGAATTAGCTAAACAAAAAAAAGGGTTTCAGGGTTTTTTCTAGCTTTAATTTGAAAATTGCTAATGCTCATTGCTCATTGCACATGCTCTGCGGAGCATCTTAAAGGTGACATATCATGCAAAATGGACTTTTTAATGGTTCTCTACCTGAAATATGTTTCCCTGGCATGTCTACAAACCCCCCGAGAATGAAAAAAATCCATTCTGCCCCTGTTCTGATTTCTCCACCTTTCTGTAAATGTGTGTGAAACGAGTCGTTTCAGACTTCAGTGTTTTTGTTACGTAACAACAATATCCGGTTTGTCACGGAGTCAGAGCTTGGAGCTTGTTCAGCCCATAGACTGTATAAAATACAACTCAACCCCTCCTCTGTTTTTCATTCCCTGCACACATGTGTGCTAACAAGGAGCTTAGGAGGGAGGCATGCTAGTTGTAGGCTGTCTTAATAAACACAAAGGTCGGTTTGACTCCCCACGTCTGCAGATTTGAAGATCTAGTGGATGATTTTTATTTGTCATGGATAAGTGCTAGCGCTAGTTAGCATAGCTACACAGCTACATGCTGTAGCTGTAGCTGTGTACCAAGACACACGTCGACATACTGACAAATAAAACAACAACTAACACAGAATCTGTGACCAATCCTTCAGAAAGGTCCTGCTGCCTTTCTGGCAGAGGTCGGTTTTACTCCCCACGTTTGCAGATTTGAAGATCTAGTGGACGATTTTTATTTATCATGGATAAGTGCTAGCGCTAGTTAGCATAGCCACATAGCTACATGTTCGTAGCTGTGTACCAAGACACACGTCGACATACTGATAAATAAAACAACAAGAAACACTAAATCTGTGACCAACCCTTCAGAAAGGTCCTGCTGCAGGCGCCTCTCCATCAGGATCAGATTCTGGATCAGATTCAGAGGGTTGAAGTAACGTGGATCTGTGAGCAGCCGTGTATATTCAGCCAACATGTAAACATTAGATCAACGTGCTGGAGAGCCGAGGGCACATCCACTTCCTGAGGGGGCGTGGTCAGAGAGAAAACAGAGTGTTCTGAGGAGGACTGAAGAAGAGGGTTTTTCAGGCATGCCAAATTTCTGATTTCAAAGTGTTTTTTTGAGCATAAACTTTAAAGACATGTTTTGGGGACCTCTTAGACCAATATATATTGATGAAAAAAGCGTGATATGTCACCTTTAAACACACTGTTTTCTTAGGTAGGGTTTGAGATGAACTGTTCCATGAACATCCCAACACACTGAATCAGTGCTGCAGAAATGTAAATTGAACCATTATGACATAGTGTTAAAGTCACCGCTCATAAATGTTGTAACCAGGCCTTCATTAGGGAACAATTTTATTTATGTGTTGCAGGCCTTTATTTGAAACTTTCACATGCTCTGCAGAGAATCTTAAACACACTGTTTTCTTTGGTAGGTTCTGAGATGAAATGTTATATGCACATCACAACACACTGAATCAGTGCAGAAGAAATGTGAATGTCACCATTATGGTAAATGTCTAAATGTCTAGTCTTTCTGACCACTCAAAGCACTTTTACACTACATGTCACATTCACCCATTCACATCCATTCACTCATTGATGGTAGAGGCTGCTATATAGTAGGGACCATCAGTATTAGCTAATCTCCTTCGTACACATGCAAACAACGCTGCACAACAACGGGAGCAATTTGGGGTTCAGTATCTCTAGAACATCACATTGTTAAGTCACCACTCATAAATGTTGTAACCAGGCCTTTATTAGGGGACACTTTTATTTATTTGTTGAGGCTTTTATTTGAAGCTTGCACATTGTCTTCAGAGAATTTTAAACACTGTTTTCTGAAGGTTTTATTGGCTCACACACAAAAACAATGGTTAATCACCACTCTGAACTTTCATCGCATCCCAAACAACACCTCACACAAAGACAGTGCCTTGGAAATATTTCACTGTTATTATTGTCTTTCCAATTATAGCGCTAAGCTCAACAAACAAACAATTAAACACAAACTGCTAGATGTTTGTGACTGAAATGAACTGGAAGGATTAAGTACAAATCACATACCAATCATAGCTTCACATTTTTCTAGAGACATTGAAATCCTTTTCTTTGTTTGTCTTTCATAAGGAGAAGAAAATGAAGAAAAGAACATAATTACAACAAAATTCATCACTGAGACCTCATATGGCTCAACCATTGCATGCATGTGTGTATCACTGTATTTGTGAGCACAGTTTCATGATACATTCACATAAAGAGAAGAACAAGAGCATACATGTCATGATCCTCATCATGGCAGCCCTCTCCTCTCCCTCTTTGTGTGTGTTTTGTCATTTCCCTGTCTGTTACTCCTCCTCCTGTGTCTCTTCCCCTTGTTTGTGTCTTGTGGGTGAATGTGGGCGGGGTTTCCATTCTGCAGGCAGCACCAGGTGAAGCCACTCAATAATCAACCCTCTCCTATAAAGACTCCGGATTCTCTCCTACTCGTTGCCAGATCGTACTTCAGTTTTAAGGGGTACACTGAGTCCGTGGCTCCTCAAACATGTTTTTGTTTTGCTTGTCTTTGTGTGTGTCAAGCTGACGTCCTTGTGTGTTTTCATTTAGATTCAGAGTTTGCCGTGCATGCTTCCTGCTCTTGTGCTGATCGCTTCCCTGTCTGCTGCTGAACCTGCCTGCCTTTGCCTGAGCTCCAGTTACCCTCTGTGGAAGGACACTGGAAAGAGGGACTGCTCCGCTCGTTACCCACGGCGCCATTACCACGGAGTTCACTCTAAATAAACACTTGTATTTTTCACAATCCAGCTTGCCTGAGTTTTGCATTTGGATCCAGTCCTAGTGACAATCATAACAATACATTGAATACAGAATGACAAATCACTCAAAGGAGCACTTAGAGGGCCTTCAAACAATTGAGTAGATTCTGAGTAAGCATGCGTTTAGGTTTAACAGGATGAATAATTACGTGGAGGTTTATTTTCTGTTCTTCAATTGATAAAAAATTGAAATCCAGGCACCTTTGTGTTTTTTGTCTTTATTTGCAAATGGAACAATTATGAATTCTGACTTTGAAAACAACTTGTTTCTCATTTTTATTGTCAGAAATGTATTATCCATCTCCATTTGCAAGTTTGTTGTTCAAATTAACCATGAAAGAAAATCATAACAAAAAAAAATTAAGGATTTTGATTATATTTCCAAAGGACTTTGCTGCAAAGAGTACTACTTTTAGAGACTTTAAGTTATGACAAGCAGGCCTGCATGCTGAGATCCTGCATCCTCTAGCACCCTAGAGGGGTGATAGGGCACTATGAGTAGTAGCTGTTTCCGCTGGTGTCTGGCACATCCGTAGCAGCTGGAGTCTGGAATGTCCACAGCAGGAGGACGTCTACGGCAGCGACTTGGAGGAACCTACGAGACAAGGGAGCTCAGGGACTCCAGAAACGTCTATGGTTAGTAACTTTAGGAAGAGTTAAAGTTACCAATGGTTGGGAGTGGGCCAGTTCCTCTGGCAGTCTTAGCCTATAGCAGCATAACTAAGAGCTGGTCCAAGCCTGATCCAGCTCTAACTATAAGCTTTATCAAAAAGGAAAGTTTGAAGCCTACTCTTAAAAGTAGAGAGGGTGTCTGCCTCCCGGACCCTGACTGGTAGATGATTCCAAAGGAGAGGGGCCTGATAACTGAAGGTTCTACATCCCATACTACTTTTAACTTTAGGTACGACCAGCAGGCCTGCATGTTGGGAGTGTAGTGTTCTAGAGGGGTAATAGGGCACTATGAGCTCTTTAAGATACAAAGGTGCCTTGATGATTTTTCTGTGCTTAAAATTTCTAGACCTCAAAAATGTACATTACTCGCTGGCCTAACGGCAGCAAAAAGAATGCTGGCACTACGGTGGAAATCACCACATTCTTTGTCAAGATCTCAGTGGCTTAATACGTATCTTGATATAGCTGTTATGGAGCTCTCAGTGGCCAAGATGCACGGAGCCACAGGAACCACTATCTCATCCTGGTTAAAATCCATAACTAAGATCAAAGAATATGTCTAACTTTATGATTTAAATGAGCATTATTACGGTATTACTTGACCATTTCCTTTTGTTGTTGTCTTTATTTTTATTTACATTAATGTTATAAATGATGTCATTGTCACTATTCACTTCCTTTATCACTATGAATTCCCTGTTGTTATCATACAGAGATCTATTCTGAGGTGGGGTGGGTTGGGGTGGGTGTCGCCATACCTTCTTTTATTTTTTTATTTTTCTTTGTTTTACTTCATGATATGCCTCGACTTATCCTATACAGTTGATATTTCATTGTGTTGCATAGCTTTAAAAACAATAAAAAAATTTGATCACAAAAAAAAAAAGATACAAAGGTGCCTGACCATTGAGAGCTTTGTAGGTTAAAAGAAGGATTTTAAATTCTAGTCTAGATTTTATTGGGAGTCAGTGTAGAGAAGCTAACACTGGAGAGATGTGTTCTCTCTTCCTAGTTCTAGTCAATACTCGAGCTGCAGCGTTTTGAACTAGCTGAAGAGTCTTTAGAGACTTATTGGGGCAGCCTGATAAAAGGGAGTTACAGTAATCTAACCTGGAGGTAACGAACGCATGGACTAGTTCTTCTGCGTTGCTCTGAGACAGGAAGTGTCTAATTTTTGAAATATTACGCAAGTGAAAATAGGCTGACTTTGAGATTTGCTGAATGCAGGAGTTGCTCTAACTCATGTCAGTACAGAACAGGGTTCCTTAACTTAAACTCAAACTTTGTTAAACATCTGTATTATTAACTGCTGGTTATACGCTATCATGACAGCTTACTTATGAATATTGTATTGCATACCGTCAATTACTCTTCCAATAGATCCCCTGTCTTAGCACTTGATATTAAAACCTCTACATTGTATTTATGACTGCTGTCACAGAAAGATTTGCAAGAGGACTTTTAGTTTTCAAATTGGTATTGAGTTCCAAGTACCTTTTAAAATGTCGTAAAGCTGTGGCCCTTTAAAGACTGTAAGAATATGACAGGCCTGACTGGGAGGCTAACGCAGGCTGACTCCACCATCTTTATTGCTCTGCTCCAAACTGAAGGCTGAGCAGCCGGCAGTGGATTTTTCCTGTGTGGCGTCTGCAGATGAGATCTGCCAGAGGGGCTGAGGATGAGGGTTTAACGGTGCAGCAATACCCCAGACCCCATTAGAAGCTATTCAGTGTCAGAACAAGTTTAAGTGCTCTGGCCACTCACAGCCGAGGAAGACTATACAGTACATTAGGTAAAGATTTTGATAGCTGAAATTCTTGGCTTGCTGAGATGCTAACTTCACAAGTCCAAAAACATTATATCTTCATCTGTGGAGAAATCAAGGCTCTATAAATAAATCCCAACACACTGGTTGATATTGAGCACTTTGTTCAACGTGTATAGCTTAGTTGCTTGGTGAGCACACACAGACGAGACTGTTGAAATGATTTCTTTCCGACTGATAAATTCACCATGCCTGGAGGCAAGATTAGTCATGGCCTTCTCATCTCTTAAGGCTGGTTAACCATTTAGCGCTGTAACCCCCAAGGCTTTCAGATAAACTAGGCCAACTTGTAAAGACATTTCACTGGCATCACGAATCTCCTAGTACATGTGTGTAAAGCCGTTATGGAGTTCAACAGAACTGGTGGCACAAAAATGTCATAGGACTATTGAAAAAATAGGATAAATGAGAAACTGAATCTTGACATTGTGTGAGAAGCGCTCAGACCTTTTACTTTAAGAGTACCATAATCAGGAGATCAGACAGATTTCATTAAGAGTAAAGAGTTTCTCCAGTCAGATTAGAAGTTATTGCTTCTCTGTGTAATGTACCATGCAACTGATAAATGATTGTAAAACATACCCGTTTTTGAAAACTGATGCATGTGTGTCACACTTAATTGGAGTTACTCATATTATAGTTATTATACATATAGCTTTAGGCTAACCCACAGACTGTATAATGATTCCATGTCTGGAACAACTGCTATCCTAAGCAAAGGTATAGTGATTAGAGCTCCCCCTGGTGACTGGCTGTGGAATTGGTCCAAATTAGGGGTGCAACCATTCTTTTTAACAATGGTTCATGGTTGTCGATACGATTAAAGGACGATATTGGTTCATTCAGAACAATACGATCAGAAACGATTCAGTGACTTGAAATTGATTCAGTAACTTTGCAGACAAAAATTCAACCAGAGTGACTGTGAGATAAAAACCTTGATACTGGACAGTCCTAGATTCCTGTTGTTGCCGTGATGTTTTTGGCCCGAGCCGAGTTTTGTCCTAGTCTCTGACTAAACATGCTGGAGAGGCCTGAGGCTTCTACAGAGCTGATGTTACCTTGATGAACGCTGCAAGAGGAGCCTGGAAGGCCGGCGTTGTGTGAAATCCCATGGCGCCTTAGTAGGTGTTTGGATAGATTTGTGGTGTTGCCCCCTCTCTCCCGCCCCCCCATCCGCCGCCCCCCCCCCCCCTATTTTAATGCACCTCACTAGATACTGATATAGGTAAAGATATAGGGTCGGGGGGGCAGGTTTTATACGGGGGCGGATTGTGATGCAGTAGTGCACTACGGCTCTCCCCCCTCTCCCCCCCCCCCCCCCCCCCCTTTCCTCCTACTGGGTGACCTGGGGGTCGCCCTGGGTGCTCCGGCGGTACCTGTTTGCTTCCGGTCTGGGTCCTTGGCTTGTCCCCTGGCCTGGGTCTCCCGCGGCGGGTTGGGTCCTTCGGTCTGACTGCTCTCGCGGCCCGGGTGCCGGGCCGTACCGCTCGGCTGATCTGACCCAAGTGGTTTCATCTGCACCAGTGGTGGTCTTGTTACACAAATAGAACACAGCACGGCGGCAACCCTCTGTGACCCAAGCTTCAGTAATGATTGTGGAAACTAAGGGTTGCTTAATCATTAGGATCACCCCACGGATTTTTATTTTTTTTTGGCATCATGGTGAGATGGTCCCTCTCCATCTAAGTGTGTTAGGTCTCTCTCTCCTTCTCTCTCCCTGTCCCTTTGTATATTTGTAATCTTTCTTTCACTTTCTCCTATTTTTATTTTTATTTATTTTTTTTTTTTGGCCCACCTAGGTGTGCACGCCCTCTTTTACAGAACATGATATTGGCTGCCAATAAAAGATAGGCCAGAGTTCTAAGAGGGATGGTGATGGTTGCATGCACACAGTCACAAGCACAGAAGAAAAAGGTTCTCTTTCTTTTCTTTTTTAACTTTTATTTCCACTCTTACTTATTTTATTAATTTTACTGTGTTGATTTTCTTTTCTTTTTTAAGTAATTCTTCTTTTTTCATGCCTTCTATAATTCTACCATTGCTGTTGTTTTCTTACTGTCTGTTACTCTGTGAAGCACTTTGGGCTACATGTTTCTATGTATGAAAGATGCTATATAAATAAATTTGAGTTGAGTTGAGTTGAGTTTTGCTGCAAGAATAAATTGCATGAATATTTGACAGTTTGTGACAAACATGACACAAACCAGAAATATATATGCAGACAAGAGAAAGAGAATTAAAGAAGAAGAAAAAGACAGAAAAAAGAAGAAAAAAAAGAAGAAAAAAAAAAAAAAAGATTTGTGGTGTTGCTGTGGTGCTTTGCTTGACTTTTATATATCCTACAAACAGAGAGCGACTTATTTAGAACATCTCCGTCTTTGCAAAAGCCAAAGTGTTTCCACACGCTGGACCACAATGGTGGCTTTATCATTTCTGGCTCGCCGGCTTCTCCTCTGCTGTCCGCCATGCTATGTTTTGTTGTCTGCTGGCGCGTGGCGATGACGTCACAGACAGGCAGCCTGAATTGAGTAACGTTTAACGTCTTTATCATTAAAAGTGCAAAAAAAATCAATCAATCAATCAATCTTTATTTGTATAGCGCCAAATCACAACAAACGTTATCTCAAGACGCTTTTACAAACATAGGAGGTCTAGACCACACTATGTCAAATTATGAACAGAGACCCAACACCAAGACAGGATAAGACTCAGTCTGACCCCACCTTAATCCACCATGAGCATTGCACATCACAGTATTTAGCTAGTTACAGTGGTGAGGAAAAACTTCCTTTTAACAGGCAGAAACCTCAGGCAGAACCAGACTCATGTTAGACAGCCATCTGCCTTGACCGAGTTGGGTCTGGAAAGACAGATAGAGGGGAGTAAGAGAGAGAAATTATAGTGATGAGACGAGTAGTTGAAGCTGTTGCCGCTGGAGTCCAGCACGTCCGTATCAGCTGGAGTCCAGATCGTCCACAGCAGGAGGACGTCTACGGCAGCTCAGAGGAATCTACGAGACAATGGAGCTCAGGGACTCCAGAAAGGTCTATGGTTAGTAACTTTAATGGGACAGGGAGAGTTAAAGTAAAAACACATCTATATAAAGTCTGCCGTGCTTAAATCCAATGTGTTATTTCCTAGTATGGATACAATCCATTTATTACCTTTTAAAACGATGTTAGATCCATATATGTCGTCTGGAAGGACAACTTGCCGAGCACAGATCGATGTAGTCGGATCATAGGAATATAAATCCATACATCGATGTAGTAGATGAATCGTTACACCCCTAGTCCAAATGCATGAATCCTCCATTATAATAATAATAATAATAATACATTTTATTTATAAAAGCGCTTTAAAAGGTTCTCCAAGCGCTTTACAGTAAAATACAATTATACAATAGGAAGCAAAAGGAAAACAGTGCAAAAAAGCAAAGAAAAGCAAGGCAGCAAAATAAAACAAAACAAGAAAAAAAATCAATCAATTCTAGTTTAAAAGCCTTTGTAAATAGGTGTGTTTGAGTCCGGATTTGAATTTGGTGAGTGAGGGAGAGAATCTGAGGTGTTGGGGGAGAGAGTTCCAGAGGGTGGGGGCAGCGACAGAGAAGGCCCTGTCCCCCCAGGTTCGGTGCTTGGGTTTGGTGAGTGGGGTGAGGAGGTTGGCGTTGGTGGAGCGGAGGTTGCGGGAGGGATTATATGGCTGCAGAAGGTCGGTGAGGTAGGAGGGAGCTAGGTTATGGAGGGCTTTATAGGTGATGAGTAGGATCTTGTACTGTATTCTGAAGGGGATGGGAAGCCAATGGAGGTTCTGGAGGACTGGGGTGATGTGGTCTCTGGAGCGGGTATGAGTGAGGAGGCGTGCAGCTGAGTTTTGTATGTATTGTAATTTGTTGAGGAGGGTGTTGGGTGTACCGTAGAGGATGCTATTGCAGTAATCGAGTCTTGAGGTGATGAAGGCGTGGATGAGAGTTTCAGCTGCTGTGAAGGAAAGGGAGGGGCGGAGACGGGCGATGTTTTAGAGGTGGAAGAAAGCAGTTTTTGAAATATTGTTAATGTGTTGTTGAAAGTTAAGTGACTGATCAAAAATGATACCAAGGTTATGGATGTGGGTGGATGCTGAAACAGTGGATTTATCAATAGTGAGTGAGAAGTCTGGGCAGGTGGAAGTGAGGGATTTTGGGCCTATGATGAGAATTTCGGATTTGTTACAATTGAGTTTGAGAAAGTTATAACAGGTGGAACATGGTTCAAACTACAAAATGAAAATACACATCAAATTTTTTTTTATCATACTTACTTCCTGTTCAAATGATCATCTTTTATAGAAGTTGCATTGACAGTTCAGTTGACAAATGTGAGCTCCTGCATCATTCTTTTATACGTTAGTGTAGGAGAGGGAGCATGACAAGAGAAAACAAACAACAATCAATCAATCTTTATTTATGTAACACCAAATCACAACAACATTATCTCAAGATGCTTTTACAAACATAGCAGGTCTAACAATGTTAAATTATTAACAAAGATCCAACATCAAGACAGGATAAGATCCAGTCCCCTCTTACTGACAGGACTCAGTCTCACCTTAATCCACCATGAGCAGAGCACCTCGTAGTGTTTAGTTAGTTACAGCGGAGAGGAAAAACTTCCTTTAACAGGAAGAAACCTCGAGCAGAACCAGACTCATGTTAGACAGCCATCTGCCTCGACTGAGTTGGGGTTGGAAAGAGGGATAGAGGAGATTAACAGAGAGATGAGTATTAGTAGGTGTTGCCGGTGGAGTCCAGCACGTCCGTATCAGCTGGAGTCTGGAACGTCCACAGCAGGAGGACGTCTACGGCAGCTCAGAGAAACCTACGAGACAAGGGAGCTCAGGGACTCCAGAAAGGTCTATGGTTAGTAACAACATCAGACTCATCAAGCTTCGCATAGCCAAGAATGTCCACTTCATCCACTTGACATATTATTGGTAAATCAAACAGAGGATTTTGTTATTGGAAGCGTTGTGACATCAGCACCATCGCTTTTGCACATGCCTTGACTCCGCTAGCACAAATCGGCCAACTGAGGCGATAATCTTGCCTCAGATCTCAAAATGAAAGGAGATGAAGGCATGCTGTCCGTATTGATACACAGACAATGAGTTAACCAGATGGTTTGGGCTTTGTGTAAT
Organism: Notolabrus celidotus; assembly: GCF_009762535.1. Classification (NCBI taxonomy): domain Eukaryota; kingdom Metazoa; phylum Chordata; class Actinopteri; order Labriformes; family Labridae; genus Notolabrus; species Notolabrus celidotus. The sequence continues at coordinate 39,910,596 of NC_048273.1, read as the reverse complement.
GGTCACTCGATGAAGCTAGGCAAAGCAGATTGACACCCAAACCTTTTTTTCTGTCTTTGGTTTGTTTTGAAATAAATGATTATCTTATTCTTTGCGTGACACAGAGATAGATTTACCTTCAGAAATAATGTCTTGAGGAAACAATGAACAGATAAAACATGTATTGAACTCTGGGTTGGTACTTAAACAAAAATGATGGAAGGAAGGTTAAAGGTTACTGCTCAGCTCCAATCTGCAACGATGAAATGTTCAAGCCAAGCCAGAAACCTTGGTGTAGTCTCAGACTCAGACCTTAATTTCAGCAGCCACATTAAGACAATTACAACGTCAGCCTACTATCACCTTAAGAATATATCAAGGATTAAAGGACTTATGTCTCAGCAGGATGCAGAAAAACTCCTCCATGCATTTACCTTTAGCAGACTAGACTACTGTAACGGGGTCTTTACAGGACTCCCTAAAAAGTCCATCAGACGGCTGCAGCTCATACAGAATGCTGCTGCTGGAGTCCTAACAAGGACCAAAAAAGTAGACCACATCACTTCAGTTCTTAGATCTCTACACTGGCTTCCTGTCTGTCAGAGAATAGACTTTAAAATCCTGCTGATGGTTTATAAAGACCTGAATGGTTTAGGCTGATCTGCTGCTACTGTATGAACCACCTCGACCTCTGAGGTCATCAGGTCCTGGTCTGCTTTCAGTCCCTAGAGTCAGAAGGAAACATGGTGAAGCAGCGTTTAGTCATTATGCACCACATATCTGGAACACACTCCCTGAAAGCTGTAGGTCTGCTCCAACTCTCACCTAAGATAAGATAAGATAAGATAAGATAAGATAAGATAAGATAAGATAAGATAAGATAAGATAACATAAGATAGTCCTTTACTTGTCCCACAAAGGGGAAATTCTAATGTCACAGTAAAAAATCAGACAGTGCAAAAGAAATACATAAAGCAAACAAGAGCCTATAAAGTAACAATTATTAAAAAGTTATTAGCAATTAAAATTAAAATTAAAGTGGTAAAAAATAAGCATATCTTACACACACACACACACACACACACACACACACACATATATATATATATACACATATATTATTGGTTATAGATATAGTCACCTCTTTTAAATCAGAGATTAAGACCTTTTTATTTACCACTCCTTCCCCACCAGCGAGGTAACGTTCCACGTCCCAACAGCCAGTCTATGCCACCGGGGATCAGCACGCCCAGGCCTCCTACCCGGACCGCCACCCGGCCTCCTACGCACCCAACCCCCATGCCTACCCCTGCGAGTGGTGGGCCCACAGGGTGAGAGTGTGCTCCAATTATAGGGGTATTACACTTCTCAGCCTCCCGGGAAAAGTGTACTCTAGGGTGCTGGAAAGGAGGCTCCGACCGGAGGTCGAACCTCGGATACAGGAGGAACAATGTGGTTTTCGTCCTGGCCGCGGGACAGTGGACCAGCTCTTTACCCTTGCGAGGCTCCTGGAGGGGGCATGGGAGTTTGCCCATCCAGTCTACATGTGTTTTGTGGACTTGGAGAAAGCCTACGATCGTGTACCACGGGGGCTCTTGTGGGGGGTACTGCGGGAGTATGGGGTTCAGGGGCCGCTACTGCGAGCTATCCGATCCCTGTACGACCAAAGTGAGAGTTGTGTCCGCATACTTGGCACAAAGTCGGACGCGTTCTCGGTGCGTGTTGGACTCCGCCAGGGTTGCCCTTTGTCCCCGATCCTGTTTGTAATCTTTATGGACAGGATCTCAAGGCGCAGCCGGGGGGAGGAGGGTCTCCAGTTCGGGGAGCTTGGAATCTCATCTCTGCTTTTTGCAGACGATGTGGTTCTGTTGGCTTCCTCGAGCGGGGACCTCCAGCGGGCATTGGGGCGGTTTGCAGCTGAGTGCGAAGCGGCCGGGATGAGAGTTAGCACCTCCAAGTCTGAGGCCATGGTTCTCTGCCGGAAAACGGTGGATTGCTCTCTCTCGGTGGGGAGTGAGACTTTGCTCCAAGTGGGGGAGTTTAAGTATCTCGGGGTCTTGTTCCTGAGTGAGGGTAAAATGGAGCGTGAGATCCACAGGCGGATTGGTGCAGCATCAGCAGTGATGCGAACGTTGTATCGGACCATTGTGGTGAAGAGGGAGCTGAGCCGGAAGGTAAAGCTTTCGATTTACCAGTCGGTCTACGTTCCAACCCTCACCTATGGTCATGAGCTGTGGGTCATGACCGAAAGGATAAGATCGCGGATACAAGCGGCTGAAATGAGTTTCCTGCGAAGGGTGTCTGGGCTCGGCCTTAGAGATAGGGTCCTCCGCGTCGAAAGGAGTCAGCTGAGGTGGTTCGGGCATCTGATAAGGATGCCTCCCGGACGCCTCCCTTTAGAGGTGTTCCGGGCACGTCCAACTGGGAGAAGGCCCCGGGGTAGACCCAGAACCGCGGTGGAGGGATTATATCTCCCGCCTGGTCTGGGAACGCCTCGGGATTCCCCAGGAGGAGCTGGAAAGTGTCGCCGGGGAGAGGGATGTCTGGGTCAATTTGCTTGGACTGCTACCCCCGCGACCCGACCCCGGATAAGCGGAAGAAAATGAATGGATGGATGGATATTTACCACTGCCTTCATATCTTAGCTCATTTTGAATCACTTTAATGCACATTTTAAATGTACTTTTATATATTTGTCATTTTCCTTTTCTTTTCTATATATTATTATATTTGTCATTTTAGTTGTGTTCTTTTTATGCCTGTCTGAATGTCTCCAATGCTTTTCATGTTTTAATGTAAAGCACATTGAGTTGCCCTCGTGTATGAAAAGCGCTATACAAATAAAGCTGCCTTGCCTTGCCTTAACTATACAGATTGGCCCCTGTACCCATGTATCTGTCATGCCATTATAGCAGCTCTATGGATGATAATGTCAGTCTGCTGGTCCACCACTTTGTTCAAGACTGAAATATGATAACCCTTGGATGAATGATCATTCAAATTGGAACAGACATTTCTGTTCTCCTCCAGTTGAATTGCAATAACTCCAGTGCAATGATGACTTTGATTACCGGGCAATTTTGACATTTCACTTGTGTGGATGTTTTACTCTGTTTTGTCTCTTTTGGAGTCAGACCTTTTTGCTTGTATTGTATTTTCCCTCAACACTATTATCAACAGAATAAGTGTATATGAAGGTAATGTGTAGGACGCTGGAAAAAAAAATCAAAGCCAAACAACAAAGAGAATGTGAACAGTAAAGCAGTGAGTCAGAAAATGAAAAATGGACAGTTCCATGCATTAAATGTTGCTGTTGAGCAAGCAGCTGTTGTTCTCTGTCATTATCATAATGGGTGATCACAGAAGAATGCCTTTAACTCGTGGATGTCTCTGCAGTATGGATGCCTTTCTGGAGGACTCTGTGTGGATGTTTGTGTGTGGATAAACACACAAACACAGCTTCTATTTGAGAGCTTGGATTTAAAGTGGTTTGTGTCTTTTTACATAACTTTTCTCATAAAAGTGGGTAAACATTATATGATGGAGCTCTACCCAGCCTCGAGCCTCCTCTATGCCATGTGTCATTGCCTTGCATACATACACACACACACATGCAGACAGACACACTCCAACAGGGTGTAAAAAAACCCGGCACATCAGCTGAGATCGTGGTCTAATTCGAGTTGGCAGATCGGAGTCAGGATGAGAGCAACGAGTAATCAAGGAGACAGACGAGAGGGAGAAGAGGAGGTAAGTGCTGAGAGAGAAGGAAAACCATAAAACATGAGAGTAAAGGGAGGAAGATATGAAAGTCGACAATATCCGAGTCCAGTTTGAGAAAAAGAATGATGGGATTAGAACAGAATTTCAAGCTACTTCACTATGCTGCAGATTGTGTTGGTTCTTATTCAAGTTTAATTAGTAGAAATGTATTAATATTATCAGATCACACTTTATATTTCTTTAAGGGTGGCCACACACAAGACAACCTCTTAGATCTTAAGTGATTTAAAAAAACATGAGAGATATTTAAGAGCAGTTTGGACCGACTTTTAACATTACAATCCTCTGAACACACACTAGACGATTCCTTAATGGACAAAATCCACCAGATCCAGATCTGTGTCCAATTTGTCCAATCCGTCACTGCACGGAGTTGAAAGGTTTCTATTCTAGGCCCTTGGCTGCGTCTCTCTGATCCGGCACGCCAGAGCCCTCCAGATCAGATATGCAAGACTTCTATTTTTGAAGAACGCCGGAGCACGATGCATCAATCTCAACAGAGCAGATGGAGCTGGACAGGAAGTCAGGCACCAAAACAAAATGAAAACATCAGGTTCATTTTCAGAATAAAACACTCTGTGTTATCACCAGATCGTATTTTACTTGACTACAACAACAAACCATCATGATGAGCGGAGCCAGGCCTGGAGTCAACAGGTCAGAGGTTTTTATAGGCCAATAAAGACAACATAGATGAGGAGAAGAGCCAGATCTCAAGTCTTGTGACTCCAGATGTCCAGCGGTCCTGCTCTGTGCTTCGTTCTGAAAACACAGCTGGTTGGTGTTGAAGGACCAGAGAGCGCAGAGCTGGACCACAGCGGATCAGACACAGATTTAGTGGAGGTCACCAAGGACTACCACCAAATCTGTGTCTGGTCCGTCTCGGATATGATGTGGTCCGGCTCCGTGCTGCGGTAATTACTGCATTAATTAATATCCTCCACCTCTCTTCATCCAGTTTGTCTTTCTGGTCCTCTGAAAACCTCTGACCTGTTGACTCCAGGCCTGGCTCCGCTCATCATGACTTTGGTTTGTTGTTGTAGTTAAGTGAAATACGATCTGGTGATAACACAGAGTGTTTTATTCTGAAAATTAACCGGATGTTTTCATTTTGTTTTGGTGAAGCCTGACTTCCTGTCCCGCTCCATCTGCTCTGTTGAGATTGATGCGTCGTGCTCCGGCGAGATTGATGCATCGTGCTCCAGCATTCATCAAAAATAGAAGTCTTGCGTATCTGATCTGGAGGGCTCTGGCGTGCCGGATCAGAGAGACGCAGCCAAGGGCCTAGAATAGAAACATTTCAACTCCGTGCAGTGACGGATTGGACAAATTGGACACAGATCTGGATCTGGTGGATTTTGTCCATTAAGGAATCGTCTAGTGTTGAGACTGATGTGTCATGCTCCAGCATCCGGCAAAAATAGAAGTCCCGGAGGACCCCGGCATGCTGGATCAGAGATGCAGCTGGAGCGCAACGGAGTGGATCCAGTGGAAGTTAACACATTGACTAGAATAGGAGCCTATCAACTCTGGTGTGATGAATCGAAGAAGGACCAGACACAAATCTGTTGGAATTTGGCCCTCAGTTGTGAGATTGCTAGACCATACACTTACTGTAGGTGGTAACTACTCTACAGACAGGAGATCTCACAGAACGTGCATGATCAAACTTGACTTCAGAATATCAACAAACATGTAGGGCGATGGACATCGTCAGCTGGCTGTAGTGCCATATGGTTTGTTTTGCAGCCAAAAACGAAACACAGGGAGAAGAATATGGGGAAATAATTTCACAAGCTGATCTTCTTGTTTTCAGTACTCTATTTGGCTCGAGGGTACATTTGTGTTTACATTTGCTGCCATGTTTATGAGCTGTAGATTCTTCCCAGTCTGCTGCTTTCATTGGTTACTGTGGGTATCCTGTCAGAGGCAGTCTGCTCTGTTGCTGTAAATATCAAACATGTTTAATATTTATGATACCATGTCCAGGATCCTAGGATTAAAATCGTCTAGTGTGGGGCCAGCCGAAGCCTGACACTTGTTTTATTGATTAAATTTACATTTTACATTATACGCACTGTCAAGTTTATATGAGGCGTCAAATAACATCATACATTTTGAAACTGTGATTTGAATCAATCATGGTTCGTGCACCAGGGAACATACAATATATTATACTGTATACCATGATGTTCAGTTTTAAAGTTCAAGATTAAATTGCAAGGATATGTCATCCCTATAAAGCCTGAATCATCAAATAATTGCCAGTAAATTCCAATTCTTTGAAAATAGAGTGTTTTTTGGGGATGTTCTGACAAATAAAAAGATACAAAAATAAATATTTTATATATGAGTTTTAATTTGTATCATATTTGATACAACAGGCATTTTGGTGCAGCTTATTGCTCAAAGTTTCTTATTTTTTAAACAAACAAAAACAACATTTGTATCTATTAAACTTTGAGTTTCCTTTAGAATGTTATCACCAAGTAATTTAAAAACATAGAAAATCCTTTCTTACCAGATTGCACGACAATGTCATACATATTCTGTATCTGCTACAATTAAGCTTTCAAAATATACACTACAGGAAAACTGCATTTATTGTATATTTCTTCTCTGAAATTTTCAATTTTAGTGGAAATCAGTGAGCAAAAGACAATTATTTACATGGGAACCATGGCAACATTCAACTCAGTGGAGGCTGACCAATAGGGGGCACTAGGGTGCCGCCCCACCACATGACCTTCAATAAGATAAGATAAGATAAGATATTACTTTATTGATCCCCCGGGGGGGAAATTCAGTTGTTACAGCAACCCAGACATAAGTACAATCAAGAAAGAAGTTTCAATAAGTACAAAATAAGATTAAAAAAAAATAAAAAATAAGTACAAAAATAAAAATAAAAAATAAAACAAAAAATAAAACAAAAAATAAAACAAAATAACATAAAATAAATAAAAAAATAAAAAAATAAAAAAATAAAAATAAGTAAAATAAAATAGATAAATAAAGCTAGAATACAATTTAGATATATACAATGTTACAAATGGAATTTAAATTAAATAGAAGTAATTACAGACAGTATTAAAAAATGTTTCAGTAGTGACAGGTTGACATGGTGTGATTATGGTTGGTAATGACAAATTAAGCAATGAATAGAAGAATATTTGTATGTAATTTAACAAAATATAATATAGCAAGATAATTATAATACAGTATATTATACATTATAATGCCAGCAGCAGTCAAGAGAGAGTTCAGGATGGGATGATGGAGTGTGACAGACAGAGCAGGGATGTTATGGATCTGTTCATGGGGGGGGGGGGGGTCGGGGGGTCAGTGGTCAGCATGGTGCAGTCTGTGGCCTCCGTTACTGTTCAACAGTCTGATGGCAGTGGGCACAAAGGAGCGCCAAGACATAAGAAAATTCAATTAAAATGAAATAATAAAATAATATTCTGAACTTTATGTATATATATTCTTAGATGAGCAAGATAAATATTATACAATTAATGGTGAGTAAAGTTGTTTGGTTCATCTGTGTTGTCTGATTGGTGACGTGTTTTCGCCCTGAGCGCAGAAATCTTTGTCCATAGACTCTGGTTAAAAGTTGAACATGCGCAGTAGCTCCTATTCAATACAAGAGATAGGACCACGTCTGGGCACACCTTCCCTGTGCCCAGAGCTGAATGCAGCTGGATGGGACCGACGTCACAGCCGAGCCATCGGCTGATTGACAGGTCGAGCCTCGGGAGTTGGAGACGATCGGACAGAGAAATGAAATAATTCAGTGAAATCCTTTAAGACATCACCGTTTGAGAGGAGAACGTACCAGGAGAAGCTCCACGTGAAAGAGCGTGGACCTGATCAGCCCAACATCACAATTAATCAGCAGCCCAAAGACAGAGGGAGACAATACACCCGGTCTTTTTAAACCAGGACCTGGTCTAGCAACAAGGATTGGCTAACTTCATGTAGTGAGGCTAATGCTTTTTGGTATATGTCTATTTTGGAGTTATAACCCCCTTTGGAGCTCCACCAGCCGCCACTGATTCAACCAGTCATCAATCATCATGATACAGCAGGTTGCATATATAGAAATACAACATAGGCTATAAATATCTCAATTTCTACTCTAAATATACAAAATTATGTAATTTTAACGTTTTCATAAATAATTTAAAGACTGTATGTTGTTTTATGGAATAATGTATTAAATATAATAAAATGATGATTGACATCTGTAAATAAATGACCTTATATGTTGCCATGGTTCCCATGTAAATAATTGTCTTTTGCTCATTGATTTCCACTAAAATTGAAAATTTCAGAGAAGAAATATACAATAAATGCAGTTTTCCTGTTGTGTATATTTTGAAAGCTTAATTGCAGCAGATACAGAATATGTATAACATTGTCGTGCAATCTGGTAAGAAAGGATTTTCTATGTTTTTAAATTACTTGGTGATAACATTCTAAAGGAAACTCAAAGTTTAATAGATAAAAATGTTATTTTTGTTTGTTTAAAAAAATAAGAAACTTTGAGCAATAAGCTGCACCAAAATGCCTGTTATATCAAATATGATACAAATTAAAACTCATATATAAAAATTTATATTTATTTTTGTATCTTTTTATTTGTCAGATCGTCCCAAAAAAACACTCTATTTTCAAAGAATTAGAATTTACTGGCAATTCTTTGATGATTCAGGCTTTATAGGGATGACATATCCTTGCAATTTAATCTTGAACTTTAAAACTGAACATCATGGTATACAGTATAAGATATTGTATGATGTTCCCTGGTGCACGAACCATGATTGATTCAAATCACAGTTTCAAAATGTATGATGTTATTTGACGCCTCATATAAACTTGACAGTGCTGTATCAATTTTGATACACAAATTTTCAACACGGTTTGACATGAAATATTAATTAGTCTAGCATTGCATCAATCCAGTAACTATTCCTCTTGAAGTTTCAGGAACAATTTGAAAGTTTTTTTCATCCAAACTTTTTCAAACTTGGTAAAAATATCCCTGAAAAACCTGGAGTGGGTCTCTGATCCACAGCTGACATGTTGGATGTCTCAAGCGACGTCCTTCTGGTGCATGAATGACTCACACCTGGTGGATTATCCGTGCACTGCACGTCTCTGATCGTATTAACCAGGTTTTTCTGAAAGAATATATCACACTGATAATGTAGAGGTCTCAGAAACTGATGTATCAAACAGGAAACGCTTGGTGTTGTGAACTTGGAAAAAGCAAACTGGTGGTAACAGAAGTATCAACAGGAGTCAAAAACAGTGCAAGTGGAAAAAGAAAGGAAAAAGAGAGCGAGATCAAACACTCAATCCTTTTAATCTCCTGTCTTCCTGTGACTCATACTCACAGATTGATTGTGTTTTACCAGGCAGAATTGTTCCATCCTGACTGTATTTCAATACCCCTCTTGGATACAAAGGGATAGCACACAGGACAGATTGGAGGAGAAGCAAAAAAGCTGTCACAATATTTTGTGGGAGAATTATGTAGTTTCTTTTCCCCTTCACTTTTAATGACACTCAGTGTGTTTCACTCAGCTCACAGCATCCATGGTTGGGAACCACAAACAACTGTATGTCCATCTCTATAGTGTAAAAGATAGATGTAATGCATACCAGGTATTGGTAGAGTCAAATGTTTGTTATTGGGGTATCAGTGCAGCGCTGCACATGAAATCTGTTGGTTATTATAGATTGTATTCCAAAGTTATCCTTCAAACAACTTTGACTGTGTGTTACAAAGTTTATCACCATCACACCATGTGATCTCATTAGTTATTAGATTTCATTGCATGAAAACAGTGCAGCATACTGTGTTTGCAGCTGAAGAGATGCATACAGGGTGAAGAGAGAAGCATTAGAGAGTGGGTTAAAGAGAGGAAAAACAGAGAAGCAGAGTGATGAAGAGAAAATAGACATGGTGAGATGAAGGAAAAGAGATGCCTGAGGGGAAATGGAATGATCGGAAAGAAAAAGGCTTAAAGAGAGTGAAGGCTGAGGAATTGGAAAGGACTGGAGAGATGGGGGAGAGGATGTTTGAGATAAAGAGAAAACAAAGCAAGTGGAGAGATGGACAGATAGAAAACATGAAACAGCAGCAGAGAGAAGGGGGAGGGAGAGCTGGGTCACAGAGAAAGGAGCAAAACAGTAACGGGGAAGAGAGATGAGGGGAGTGAGTGAAGTGGAGAATGGAGGAGTGCAGTGATCAGTACTGGGCTGCAACCCCACTTAGCGACCAAGCTGAAAGCTTTCCACTTCAGCAGCCTGCTGGCTGCTTGCCCAATACCACATACACTCACACAACATGCAAACACACAGTGTGACTGATGCATACTTCAATACTGTCACAGACACATACACACATGCACACACTTTGTCACATCCCATCACAGTTTAGAGCTGTGCTTGGAACGATTTTCGGATAAAATAACTGCTTTCTTATCAGTCCAAATCACAACATCAAGCTCCATCCATCCTATCTCCACTTACCCCATCCACCACACATTCCTCCTACACCCAAATTAAATCCTGCTATTGTACTTTGTTCCCAGAGCTGATGAGTCAAAACAGAAAAGTGCCAGAACTGCGACAGTGTTCTGATGTTACCTTTCAGGAATGATGATGATTGAAGTCTCGACAATAATGAGCGCTCGTTGCTGCTTGCCAGTGTGCTAGCATGTGAAATAGAGGTTTAACAAAATTAAAGGCACAGCTGGACTTGCTTAACTGCACTGCTTTCCTTAATTAATTAAGTTCAAATAAAATGACTTAATGGGTATGAGCAATATCTTAAATAATATGGCATTTGTATTCATTGTTCTTCTGATAACTTAGTGGCCATGATGTAATAATTTAAAGCTGTAGATCACACCTACATGATGTGATACATCTTAAAGCTGGGGTTGGCAGTCTCGGAAAACTAGCATGAATTTGAATGTAGCATGTCCTCAGGACTCCATCTAACCCCTCCCCTCCTCCCTCTGAGCTCCTCCAAAACGACGCCCCCCCCGCTCACATGCACGAGCGCCGCTGATTCTCGAGCATATGATGGTGACTGATTCAAAACCGGTCCTCACCAAAACATTCTCATAGTGAAAGTTAAAAACACAAACAAACATGGCTGCTGTTAGTACTCACAACTGTCATTCTAGCATTATCCAGTTGTACCGGTGACACGATATCAGGAGAAAAGTTATAACACATGTATAATACTGTAACAGCTCTACTGTTTGTTAAACGTGTTCAGTGTAGATGTTCTTAATTCCTACAGTGTTGACAGTCAGTGAAGGCATCAGGAGAGGTGTAGAGTGTGTGAGCTGGAGAGAGGAGAGACAAGAGGAGAAGTTCTTCATTCATTCAAACATTGATTGTTGTTTTGTTGGTTGGCGTGGTAACGGCCGACAGTGACCGGTTATTAAAACTCAACATGTTCACGAATCGGCTCGTCATCACTACAGCGTCCGGACGACGCTACAGTACATCTACATTTTCTGTAGGACTTACTAAATGTCATTCATTCTTCTGCTTGTCAGAGCCCCCGTGGTGAGAGCTTTTTAGACTCTGATCCGGACTACAGTCCTGAGCAAAGCACCTCATCGGGTCAGAGGGGACAGGCCCGAGGTCGAGCGAGAGGGGCAGTCAATAGAGTCAGGGGAAGCAGCGGCAGGAGACGGGGACTCAGAGTACACGGGGAAATGTACGCGCAGGAGGAGGGCAGAACGGCAGGACGGGATTTGAATGGTTTTTTTTACCTCTTTTTAAAGAACACATTATGTATTGATTGCCATCAGGACATAAAGATCATTTTAACCAGTATAACAGAAAGTGGATCTAAATCTGATTACCAACCCCAGCTTTAAAGAAGGTTAACTTGGATTATTAAATGTCCCTTTGAGGAATAACTTTAGTTATGGTTAGTGACTCCCAATTGCATGTGCAGAGCTAAATATACACTAAATGCACATCTTGCTCACAATTTTTAAGTGTGCATAAGGCTGATTAATCTTACCCCTCTGTGCCATGGAGCTCTGACAGTTTAGAGCCTATAAACCAGCAGTACTGTTTCACTTGGTGTCAACACCAAGAACAGACAAACTGTAGTTTGTTTTTTGCTCTATCCCACATTCACCCTCCTTCTGCCCCAAAAACTAAAAAGAGCATCACATGTGGATTAAGCTGCTGCCCGAAATAATCCCCAACAAATACACTCTTTCTTTGACTAACGTTTGTTATCAACATGCAGGGACCAGATGATGAGCCTTTTTTTAATGAATCTTTTTATTTGTGAGCTGTTTTTCAAAGGCTTTGTAAGTACTGAGACACAGATGGACACATTGTTGGTTTTGGTCTTTTCACAGGATTTGTTGAGAACTAGGGCAGAGCACTTGGCTGTTTGGGCCAATTGCTTGGCCTCTGGCAGCTTTCTGGGGAACCACTCATTTAAACAACTTCACACGACACGCTACTCTTCCTCTGGATGATTGGTGAGGAATTCCAAAACTTAATTCAGAGGTCCTGTAAGTAAATGAGTTGAGTCTTTGAATGTACTGGTGGACTGCTGTGCCATATCAAGTTGAGCTCTGCAGAAGCCTCAGGCCTCACCAGCATGATTAGTCAGAGACTAGGACAAAACTCGGCTTGGGCCAAAAACATCACAGCAGCAATAGGAATCTAGGCCTGTCCAGTATCAATCAATCAATCAATCAATCAAGCTTTATTTATATAGCACCTTTCATACAAATAAAATGCAACCCAAAGTGCTTTACAGCGATTGAAAACAAGAAAGAAGCAGAAATGAAACAATGCTAAGACATTTTAGTGGAAGATAATAATAATGATGATAATAAAACTAATAAAAATACAAATTAAAAATAAGAACAACATAAAAATAAAATAAAATAGAGACCAATGCACACCAAAATAAAATATGTGTAATTAAAATAAGTTAAAGCATCAAAATTAAGAAATAAAAATAGTTAAAATAAATAGATTTAAAAGGTAAGGATAAGAGTTGAAAATAAAACTAAGGCTGAAAAATATCAATAAAACTGAGTAGATAAATAAAATTAAATAAATGAATGAATAAATACATAAAAATAGAATAAGATAACAGTTAAAATTACTAAAATAATAAAGCAACATTTAAATCAATATTACAGTAAAAGGTAGGTAATAAAATTGTTAAACCCTACATAAAAGCCAGACTGAATAAATACGTTTTTAGTTTACGTTTAAAAGTCTCAATATCTCCATCAGCGCCTCTCAGATCCTCCGGCAGGCTGTTCCATAGTTTGGGAGCGTAGTGGCTGAAAGCAGCGTCACCAAATGTTTTAGTTCTGCTCTGAGGAACAGCTAAAAGAGAGGAGCCGGAGGATCTGAGAGACCTACCTGGTTTATATACTAAAAGCATCTCTGAGATGTAGTCTGGTGCAAGGCCATGCAGTGCCTTAAAAACTAGTAAAATAATTTTAAAATCAATACGAAAAGCAACAGGCAGCCAATGTAAAGATTTTGAAATAGGCGTAATGTGTGCTCTCCTTCTGGTCCTCGTTAAAACTCTAGCTGCTGCATTTTGTACTAACTGCAGTTTGTTAATTGTGTTCTTTGGAAGACCAGAAAGGAGAGCATTGCAGTAGTCCAGCCTGCTGGTTATAAAAGCGTGCATTAGTCTCTCTGTGTTGCTCAGAGAGAGAAACGGCCTCACTCTAGAAATGTTCTTGAAATGATAAAACGCTGTTTTGGTGATAAAACGAACATGTGGTTTAAAATCAGAATCAAATAAAACACCTAGGTTTCTGGCTTCTTGGCTTGGATTAAGTCCATGAACATTTAGTGTGGAGGCCAGTTTCTCTCTCTGAGCCTTTGAGCCGACGACAAGTACGTCCGTTTTTTCCTGGTTGAGCTGTAAAAAGGTCAAGGTCTTTATTCCACAGCCACACTGGTTGAATTTTTGTCTACAAAGTCACTGAAACTATTTCTAGTCACTGAATCCTTTTTAAAACAATTTGTTACACCCCTATTAGTCAAGCTAGCTTTGTTGTCCACACAAAGATGTAGCACATGAAAAAAGATGTGGCTTGGATAGGAACATGCCTACAGGAATTGGTTGCTAATCAACAAAATCCGTCTGCCTGGTTCAGACTTTTTGCAACAGTTAACTTAACACATCAAATTTTTTAAGAGTTGTGTCTAAAAGGGCAGGAAATCAGTCAACAAGTCCATTCATCTATAGAATTGCTGCAAAGTCTTGATTGAAGAAACCAGCAGCTCTGTCAGCAGGTCAGTGCCAAAGGCTAAGCTATCCAGCAGCACAGCCTTGGTCTGTCATCTCATTTGATGTTCCGCCTGAGCTTCGAGATGAACTTTGAGCCCCACAGGTGCTTCGCCAGATCGCTCAGACATTTGTGATGCTCTGCACTGCTTCTTTGCCTCCGTTTTGCCTGGAGGCCTTTTGCCTGAGGTCTCATGCTGTATCAATGCTGGCCTCCAGGCCATCCAAAGGAAGTCCTGGCACACTTACACCTGTCCTATACTTGTGAAAGAGATATCTTATGAGGGACTGTCGGACATTTATCTTTAAATTAATCCACTAGATATCTGATTGACGTGCAGATCATGTCTATATCGAGTATGTCGGTCCAAGACCAATGCTGGACGTCTGCAAGACTTACAAATTAGGTCCACTATTTGGACGTCTAACCATGACCCCACTTGGACGTCAATTTGCAGTTCAACATTTGAACGTCGGCTAGGTAACTTTTTTTGGACGGATATGAGTGAGTGAGTAAGTTAGTTTTTTTTGTTTTAATTATCACAGTGTCATACAGCAAAGGTACCCAGCCCTCATGGGTTTACAAGACAAAAATACAAGAGCCTTACAACAATACAAAATTTACACACACACATACACACACACACACACACACACACACACACACACACACACACACACACACACACACACACACACACACACACACACACACACACACACACACACACATATGTAGTCATGTCTCGTTGTTTATGTCAAGTTTGCACCTTTTATTTTAGTCTTGTCTTTCATTGTCCTCGTGTTTCCCCACTGTGGTGATTGTCGTCCCCGCCCCTCATCGTTTCCTCCTGTGTCCCATTACCTCATGTATAAAAGTCTGCGTCTCCCTTTGTCTTGTGCCAGATCGTCATGTCTTGTGCGGAGGTCTTGTGCTGTCATAGTCCAGGTCTGTCAAGTTTTGTCTTTAGAGTTTTTTTCAGCATTGCTGTGATTTTTAGTTTGTACTTTAGTTATTACTTCCTCTAATAAAGAGTCCTTTTCTGACTGAGTGGTGTGTTTGGGTCTTTGTGCCGGTCATTGTCATATACAGTATATAGGGTTTGAGTGACATGTTTGAAATAAAGATGGAGAAAAAAACAGTCTCAAGTTTGCACCTTTTATTTTAGTCTTGTCTTTCGTTGTCCTGGTGTTTCCCCTCTGTGGTGATTGTCTTCCCCGCCCCTCATTGTTTCCACCTGTGTCCCATTACCTCATGTATAAAAGTCTGTGTCTCCCTTTGTCTTGTGCCAGATCGTCATGTCTTGTGCTGAGGTCTTGTGCTGTCATAGTCCAGGTCTGTCAAGTTTGTCTTTACACAGCGTTGCTGTGATTTTTAGTTTGTACTTTAGTTATTACTTCCTCTAATAAAGAGTCTTTTTCTGACTGAGTGGTGTGTTTGGGTCTCTGTGCCGGTCATTGTCATATATATAGGGTTTGAGTGACATGTTTGAAATAAAGATGGAGAAAAAAACAGTCAGGGTTGGATTGTGATTTATTGTAATCCTGAATGTAGTCCCATGTGTCCAGAAGGGGGACTTGTTTCCTGTTCCGGTTAATTTTCCTGTAGCTTCATTTGGCTGAGCAGCAGGTTTGAAGAGGAAACGTATAACGCCTTTGTATGCATTTACAGTTACCATCTGCTGCTGAGAAAATCAAATGAAGCTACAGAAAAATGAACTGGAACACTTTGTCACTTTCTGAAATGAGACTACAGTTATGCACAGAAACTAGAAGCAGAATCAAAACAATTACAATTAGCTCCTATATGGAGGTACTGTGGACGTCATCAATGGACGTTCAGTAGACGTTGGAAAAAAGACATCGTCTGGAGTAACAGTCTGCACCTTCAAGGAACCAAAATTAGACGTGCAAAAATGACATTGAAAGGACGTCGTTTGAACGTCTCTTTGCCAAGGCATTCACTTTGTTTGAGAACTTTGCCATCTCCAGTCAATTGAGGGACACTCTACCCACCCCTCACATACCTGCTCACTCTGCTGTCATGATGGGGGTACTGCCAAGAAAGGGAAACCAAGGACCCAAAAATAAAATCTGATTGGAGGGGCTCCCAATGGCCATTGATATTGACCTTTTGCAATGACAAATATAATTAAAGCCGCAAGCGGCGATGAACGGGCCCTCGCACACCTGCGGCCGCCGCCTATGCAAGCCGCCACCACATGTAAACCGCCGCCTGATACAAGTCCCCACATGATGTGAAAGCAAGATCTGAGAATATATACTGGCTTAGGTGGTGCAAATGTTCCAAGTTTTTGGCAGATTGCCAAGAAAACCACAATTTTTGTCTGACCAGAATTCCTTTAACAATAATTTAATCGTCAATATGTCTGCTATAGAATGTGCCTTGTTTGGACTGAATCAGAGAAAACTCTAGGAGGAGCTCTCAAAAGTATGCATCCTTATTTGGGCGTCATTCTTCACATTCAAAGCTGTATGTGCGTTTGATGTCCCGCCTCAACGCATGCCCCGCCCACAATTTTAGTCTGAACGGAATTCTTCAAACAGTTTTGAATCATCAAGGTGTCTACTATAGGTTGCCCTTGGTTTGGAATGAATTGGAGAAGTGCCTTCGGAGAAGATAATGAAAGTATGCACCCTTATTTTGACCCCATTTATCATGTTCAAAGCTAGGTGGCGCTCTTCCTGTTGAGTTTGGGATATGGGTGCAAGAGGCTTTCTTGTGCGTCCTGATGCAATGAATATGGCTAAAATTTTTCAAGCATGTAGCTCAAAATAACCCCTATAGGGAGGGGTTTTTGAAAACTGTAGGGGGCGCTAGCGAGCACATTTTTTCGACTTTTTTTGCAAAACCCATAAAATGTCGCAATTTTTCCCAGCACTGACGAGTGTGCTGGATGAGGTGAAATTAAGTGCATTTTAAAGTCCCAAAAATCAATTTTCCGACATTTTTTTATTGATGCCCCGCCCCAAAGTCTGCCACGCCCACAACTTTCATCATAACGGAATGCCTTTACTTTGTATTAATCGTCAATGGGTTTACTATAGAATGTGCCTAGTTTGGACTGAATCAGAGAAAAGCTCTAGGAGAAATTAGCAAAAGTATGCACCCTTGCACGGACCCATTTTGGCCCCATTTTTCATGTTCAAAGCTAGGTGGCACTCTTCCTGTTGAGTTTCAAATATGGATGCAAGAGGCTTTTTTGTGCGTCCTGATGCCATGAATATGTGTAGGACTTTTCATGCATGTAGCTCAAAAAAACTCTATGCGTAGCATGTTATTTTTACCTCTAGGGGGCGCTACTGAGATTTTTTTTTGCGAGACCTATAATAACTTGCAATTTTCACCAGACCCGATGAGTGTGCAAAAATATCCACGCTTTCATTCACGTTCAGGGGTCCAAAAATGCCTTTTAAGTGGCGGAGGAAAGAACAATCCTTAGGGTTACAATAGGGCCTTCGCCATCAGCGGTGCTCGGGCCCTAAATACCCTGACACATCCCATAAAAAACACCATACAGTGAGGAGTAAAACCCTGAGTTGGGGCTTCTATATGAAAATAAAAGATAAGGAAAGGTTTTCTGAAATTGTTTGAAAAATTGTTTAAGAAAAAGTTGTATCTACAACGAAGTAACAAAGCAACATTGACAAACAAAGCAAAAATAACATCAAAACAACAGCAGGGTTGTAGCAAATAGACACAATTATGATGAATAAATGCACTATAATAAGATTTATTGCACTCTGCTATTTGCTGACATCAGCTTGTTGGGTTAAATGTTGGATCAATTTTTTAAGCACTAGTGGTTCTGACCAGGCCAATTGAAATTGTTCTTTGGAATAGTTGCACAAAAATCCTGTGCTTGCCATGTCTTTTATTTTCCATTTTGGAGAATAAAAGATAGGATCATGGTTGAAATCCATCCAACCAGTGAAGCTAGGATGCATACCAATGTATCCTGCCCACTTTTTTACTCCCATCTGATCTCTCTCTCTCTCTCTCTCTCTCTCTCTCTCTCTCTCTCTCTCTCTCTCTCTCTCTCTCCCATTTACATCAAAATAAGCTGTACTGGCATGAGGGCTATGAGTTTATAATGTTTGGCAGTAAAGGAAGCTTTTAACATTGACAGATGGTTAGCAATAAATATTCATAATATGAAAATAAACAATCACTTTGAGTATTTAAGATATTGGATGACATTAACGTTTAACCCATTACTGCAGGGCAGCACAATTGTCCCAAATCTTTGGAAGGACTAAATCCAGATGACAGAATAACATGGGCAGCTGTAATACCTTTACAGATATAATCCCTTCGAAACATAAAAGGGAGATTGTTCCTGTCAGTGTAGGACAACAGTCAACATATTTGGCAGATAGTGCTTACACTGACTTTCCTCTCCAAACAGACTCTCAGTTTCTGAGAAATGAGGAGATATAAAAACTCGGGATGGAGCTCAGAGTATGATTGGGTCCACTGACAATCATATGCTTTATAGAGAAACACACACGCATGCACACACACACAGAGAGAGAGAGAGAGAGAGAGAGAGAGGAGGGAAGAAAGGGAGGAGGGACGAGAGAGCAAACAGAGGAGATAGATAGATAGATAGATAGATAGATAGATAGATAGATAGATAGATAGATAGATAGATAGATAGATAGATAGATAGATTGATTGATTGATTGATTGATTGATTGATTGAGGCGGTGGCTCAATGTGTAGTTGGTCGTCTATCATTCAGAAGGTTGGCGGTTCGATCCCAGCTCCTGCAGTCACATAAACACATGCCTGTTGTTGTTCAGCGGTGTGAGAATGTGAATGGATGAGATTGGTCAATACTGATGGTCTTTTACAGCCTCTGCCATCAGTGAGTGAATGTGGTGTGAATGGGTGAATGTGACAAGTAGTGTAAAAGTGCTTTGAGTGGTCAGAAAGACTGGCAACACTTTACAATAATGGAACAGTTTTCTTATCAGTTCATGGTAACACTTTACTATAAGGGCCCCTTAATTAGCATTAGTTAATGCATTATTAAGCATTAATTAACAGTTTAATAATAGTTTAATAATGGTTACAATGTATTACCTAACATTAACTAACACATTAGTTAATGCATTAATAAGCAGTTAATTAATGTCCACTGTTCAGAGTTAATTGATACATTATTAAGCATTAATAAAAGTTACAAAACTTAATTAGTTAACCATTAGTGAATGCTTTCTGGACCCTTATTGTAAAGTGTAACACATGCATCACTTAAGTAACACATTATAAATGCTAAACTGACTCATAAGCATCAGCATAAGCATAAGCGTGTGCATCACTTTTAAGTGTCCTCTGGAAACACTTCTGTTGTGTTGCTGTCTATTTGCAGCACGTTTTTCTAATGTATTGTGTTGTGGTCTTTGCATCGCGTTTTCTAAATGCTGCGCATGTGTTGTCAAATTGATGAAGATGTTTTCTTAATTTGCTTGTGTTTTGTCTTTTTGCATGTGTTTTCTTAAGTTGCAGTGCTGTGAGCTCTCAGGGCCACCGTACTTCTCTGTGCCAGTTGAGATGTTATCTGTGATTATCTGTTTTATTCTAAATAAAATGTGTTGAATTCTTTATATGTGTTGCTTCAACTACATTTCAACTCATTTTGCTTCAGTGTATGTGTTACCTAAGGGATACATGTGTTACACTTTACAATAAGGGTCCAGAAAGCATTCACTAATGGTTAACTAATTGAGTTTTGTAACTTTTATTAATGCTTAATAATGTATTAATTAACTCTGAGCAGTGGACATTAATTAACTGCTTATTAATGCATTAACTAATGTGTCAGTTAATGTTAGGTTATACAATATAACGATTATTAAACTATTATTAAACTGTTAATTAATGCTTAATAATGCATTAACTAACGCTAATTAAGGGACCCTTATTGTAAAGTGTTACCCAGTTCATATATGACAACATTTGCTGAACATACAAGGTTTTTTGTTTTTTTTAGGATAATTGCATATGAACAGCCTCTCAGGCTGAATTTTAAAACCTCATATTTCTGAGAACAAACTGAATGGTGTGTGTGTGTGTGTGTGTGTATATATGTATACAGTATTCACACATATACTGTATATATATATATATATATATATATACATTTTACCATTGCTGGGCCACTACAGTTAAGGACTTGGCCTCAGGCATTGTTGCATTACTTTAGTCTAGGACTCAGACTCAAGTCTGACTCGAATCCTGATTTTCAGGACCCAGACTCAAGCATTGATTGCATCAAGACTCAGATGTCTGTCCAAGATGTCCAGAAAAGTAACCAACTTGCAACCTATTGGCCTACTTAGACAGTAAATTACCTTACTTCTTGTAAGCTGATGGTAATTTTGGCCTCTCTTTTTTGCCTTTATAGTATAGGACAGCTGAAGAGAGACAGGAAATGTGGGGAGTCATGAGTTAGGGATGACATGCAGCAACAATGAACAGTTCTGTAACTCAATTAAAGGGGACATATCACGCTTTTTTCATCAATATATATTGGTCTAAGAGGTCCCCAAAACATGTCTTTTCAAGTTTATGCTCAAAAAAACACTTTGAAATCAGATTTTGGCCTGCCTGAAAAACCCTCTTCTTCAGTCCTCCTCAGAACACTCTGTTTTCTCTCTGACCACGCCCCCTCAGGAAGTGGATGTGGCCTCGGCTCTCCAGCACGTTGATCTAATGTTTACATGTTGGCTGAATATACACGGCTGCTCAGAGATCGCGTTACTTCAACCCTCTGAATCTGATCCAGAATCTGATCCTGACGCAGAGGCGCCTGTAGCAGGACCTTTCTGAACCATTGGTCACAGATTTAGTGTTTCTTGTTGTTTTATTTGTCAGTATGTAGACGTGTGTCTTGGTACACAGCTACGAACATGTAGCTATGTGGCTATGCTAACTAGCACTAGCACTTATCCATGATAAATAAAAATCATCCACTAGATCTTCAAATCTGCAGACGTGGGGAGTAAAACCGACCTCTACCAGAAAGGCAGCAGGACCTTTCTGAAGGATTGGTCACAGATTTAGTGTTTCTTGTTGTTTTATTTGTCAGTATGTCGACGTGTGTCTTGATACACAGCTACAGCTACAGCTACAGCTACAGCTACAGCTACAGCTACAGCTACAGCTATGAACATATAGCTATGTGGCTATGCTAATTAGCGCTAGCACTTATCCATGACAAATAAAAATCATCCACTAGATCTTCAAATCTGCAGACGCGGGGAGTAAAACCGACCTTTGTGTTTATTAAGACAGCCTACAACTAGCATGCCTCCCTCCTAAGCTCCTTGTTAGCACACATTTGTGCAGGTAATGAAAAACAGAGGAGGGATTCAGTATTATTTTATACAGTCTATGGGCTGAACAAGCTCTGAGCTCTGACTCCGTGACAGACCGGATATTGTTGTTACGTAACAAAAACACGGAAGTCTGAAACGGCTCGTTTCACATTTACAGAAAGGTGGAGAAATCAGAACAGGGGCAGAATGGATTCTTTTCATTCTCGGGGGGTTTGTAGACATGCCAGGGAAACATATTTCAGGTAGAGAACCATTAAAAAGTCAATTTTGCATGATATGTCACCTTTAATAATTTAAATCTCCAGACACACTGACAGGATCAGTCAGAATTGAATGTTAATAAATGAAATGTGTTTTCCACACATCCAAAAGGCCCCACTTACTCAGTCCAGGTTCATAGAGAGATAGTGAGTGAAAGCTGAGCTGAACAGACACACACAAATATAAACTCATGCAAAGAATTATGATGAAGAGCTGCAAACCTCACTGTTTTTTTTTTCTTTCAGTGTTACCAGAATAGTTTTGGGCATTGAACTCTGTCCTGAGTTTATAATTCTCTGAGTTTATAAAAGAAAACTTTTGCTATCAGAAGAAGTCTGCACCAGATGCAAAGCACTCAGTGTGAATTGTGAAGACAGTCTCACTGTAGACACTTGGTATGAGGTGCAGTGAGCCTCGCTGTCCTCCTCTGATGACAACTTCGTACTCTATACATGGGTACTTATGTGCAGTCTTCCTTAAAGTACACCAAAACTACTGTGCCACATTAACACTTTTACAACAAACCATAAATAAAATCCCCTCTGGTGTTTCATATCTTCATTTCATGCTGTAATCATTTGCTGGAAAGTGCATCAGTGCTGCCAGATTTTAACCTTAAAGCATGGCAACAAGACAATAAGAGTTTCACTGATGGAAGAGTTTACAGAGATGTCAAATGTCATAACCAGGAGATGTCCATCTGGGAAATCCAAAGACAGAACAGCAATGATGAGCAACCAGATCAGGCAAAACACAAGAGGTCGACTACAATCACACAATACCGGCTGGCAGATGGAAGTGAGAACCAACTGGTGTGAATCCTGAAAGACTGATGAGGAAATGAACTACAGGGAAGGAGATGAAAACCAAGTAATGACACAACCAGAGGAAAATAAATGAAATGGTTATAGAGTTTGTTACATTTCATGTTAGCTTTACACAGGACTGTATCTTTCTTCCTAAAGTTCTTTGTTCAAAAAAGAAAAAGGCAGGATTTAAAATGTTGCATGTTTTATTTGATTTAATTGGATTGGTTGCAGGAAGTGTATGTAAGGTGTCCAGGTGCCAACAAGCCAAATGAGGCACAAAGAATGTTTGTTTGGGACAATGTGGGACATGTTGTCTCAATGCTAAACAGGTAGTTTAGATTTCAATAAAATGTCCATCTAACTTTGTAAAATAAACATTTACTGAAACCGTTAGCTTTTCAACTTATATCTTCTATGATGCTTTGTCACAGGTTGATGATTTGGTCGCACACACTCTTCAGGTTGTGCATTGGGCCTTTATTTTGCATAGGAAGGTCTTAGAGTTAGAGTCTTTTAATAAT
Organism: Notolabrus celidotus; assembly: GCF_009762535.1. NCBI lineage: Eukaryota > Metazoa > Chordata > Actinopteri > Labriformes > Labridae > Notolabrus > Notolabrus celidotus. The sequence continues at coordinate 39,887,551 of NC_048273.1, read as the reverse complement.
ACATTTTAAGATTGTAATGTTTTTTTTTTGTTTTTTTATAATTTTTTGTTTTTTTTTTTTTTGTTTTTTTTATTTTATTTTTTTCTCTTGTCTGCATATATATTTCTGGTTTGTGTCATGTTTGTCACAAACTGTCAAATATTCATGCAATTTATTCTTGCAGCAAAAGAAAAGAAAGAAAACCTTTTTCTTCTGTGCTTGTGACTGTGTGCATGCAACCATCACCATCCCTCTTAGAACTCTGGCCTATCTTTTATTGGCAGCTAATATCATGTTCTGTAAAAGAGGGCGTGCACACCTAGGTGGGCCAAAAAAATAAATAAATAAATAAGAGAAAGTGAAAGAAAGATTACATAAGGATATACAAAGGGACAGGGAGAGAGAAGGAGAGAGAGACCTAACACACTTAGATGGAGAGGGACCATCTCACCATGATGCCAAAAAAAATCCGTGGGGTGATCCTAATGATTAAGCAACCCTTAGTGTCCACAATCATTACTGAAGCTTGGGTCGCAGAGGGTTGCCGCCGTGCTGTGTTCTATTTGTGTAACAAGACCACCACTGGTGCAGATGAAACCACTTGGGTCAGATCAGCCGAGCGGTACGGCCCGGCACCCGGGCCGCGAGAGCAGTCAGACCGAAGGACCCAACCCGCCGCGGGAGACCCAGGCCAGGGGACGAGCCAAGGACCCAGACCGGAAGCAAACAGGTACCGCCGGAGCACCCAGGGTGACCCCCAGGTCACCCAGTAGGAGGAAAGGGGGGCGAGGGGGGAGAGATCCCGCAGCCCCCCCAAGGGACACCCCCACAACACCGCCCCCACAGCCCCCCAAGACGGAGCCAAAGGAGCCACCAGGGCCGAGGGGGCCCGGCACCAGGAGCAGACAGCCAGGCAGACGGGCAGGACCAGGACCAGAGCCCGCCAACCGGCGCGCCAGAGCGGGGGGAGGGCGGAGGCGGCAGGGCCAATCCCCCCCGCCCCCCCCAGACGGCCCGACCACTCCTCGCACTGTAATGTTTGTTTTTAAGTCACTACATGGTCTGGCACCTCAGTCCATCTCTGATCTCATAAACATCTACACCCCCTCCAGAGCACTGAGGTCTGCTGATCAGATGCCTCTCGTAGTGCCAAAAGCCGACAAAAGACGAGGGGTGACCGAGCTTTTTCAGTGGTAGCTCCTAAACTGTGGAATGAGCTACCCATCCAAGTCAAAGTGGCCCCCACCCTGGATCCTATTAAATCACATCTTAAAACTCATTTTGACTCCCTGGCTTTTAATACAGCATGAGAGTTAGTGTTGGTCTCTGTTTGTCTTTTAATTTACTGTATTTTAATTTTTACTATTATTTATCTCTACTGTTTGTATTTGTTGGGCAGCACTTTGGTAACCTTGTTGTTTTTCAAATGTGCTATATAAATTAAATGGATTGAATTGGATTAACAAATATATTGTTTGAATGTATTTTTTTTTAACTCCAAAAAAAAAAAAAAATCAGATATCAAAAGAAGCCAGAGTTCCAAAGTGCATGTGGTGTTTCCTAGTGCATGCCCAGTATTCAACAACTTTTGAAAGTAAAATGCTTGTTCTCATCAACAACACTGGGCTCAACAATACAAAACAAAGAGGCACGAACTCTCTCAGACAAATCTCCTCAGAGGCAGGTGCAAGCATATCTGCAACTATGGTTGCTGCTTTTGTACATCCACTTGAACTATTTTTCTTCGGTTTCTGAGTCTGGAAAAATGACTGGAGCTGTGTAGTAAATGTTTGTTATTCAGTCCCTCCAGGATTTTGCAGGGTTCTTTGTGTGACTGTTGCGTCCCAAAAAGCCGGATTTTACTACAGCTTTTTGAAAAAATTGCGGTGAAAGTTGTGATTTTTTTTTCTTTTTTCCCCCAATAACATCTCAGGGGCCAGTAAATATGTTAAATTACAGTTGTTTTTAAAAAACATTCTTGATGTGACCACTGTGACTGTATTTTGATTCTCTTGACCCACAGAAAAATGCCATGAAAGCTCTGTATTGCACAATTACGACGGCCCCTGAATGTGAGAAAGGTACTTTATTGATCCCCAGGGGGGAAATTCAATTTTTTCACTCGTGCTATATTGGACATGCTACACATACAGTTTTTTTGGTATATACATACAATGCACACACATGCAGTGAACATGCTTAGGGAGAGATGTCAGAGTGAGGATACTGCCGTCAACCAGCGCACCCCGAGCAGTTGGGGGTTCGGTGCCTTGCTCAAGGGCACCTCGGCAGTGCCCAGGCAGGTGAACCAGCACCTCTCCAGTCACCAGTCCACTTGCCAAACTTCGTCCAATGTACCTGCAATGGCAGAGGCACTGGAAAAAATCAAGCGGTAATGGCGGCAACAACGTCAAACATCAAATATTAAACAGACGTCCCCCGGTTGTGTCTTTGTCACTAACGCACACCGGGGGTAAAAATCATCAATGAAGATGAGACAGATGCATGGAGGTGAGGAGAGCTGGTTCATAAAGCACACCTGCTGCAGGTAGAGACCAAGCTAACACTATAACAATAACTCTAGTATCTATAAATAACAATGTTGTCATGGTCACTTGTCCTGCCTGCTGTCCCCTCTCTTCACCCGTTCTCTGTGCGTGTTTTGTTGTTGAAAAGTGCCGATCAAGTGAGGTCTTAAGTTTATGTTCCAAGGAAGTAAAATTGATGTACAGGGCCTGAGGTTAAGGGGATTTGCAGGAAATTTGCAGGAAAGTTACAGTGATTGTATAAAATTGCAAAGCCCACACAAAAATCGCGCTGATTGGTTGAATTTGCGTTGATAATTGCGATTGCAAAATGGCAACTTCCTGGAGGGACTGGTTATTCCAGCTGCTGTTACCTTACCTGTTTGGAAAGCCTCTTTGGGTTTCAGGAGGAATGGGTCCAAACATGGACATTTGTCTTTATGAGCCAGTGTGTCGCTTCAAGTCATTCAAGTTCAAAGGGCATCCCTCCAGCTGACTTATAGGCAATGAGTGTGTTGACAGGTCGATGAGCTCTTGACCTCATGTGTGTGATGATTGATTGACATCTGACATATCCGATGGTGATAGCCTTCTCTTGCTTTCTACACAGCCATAGGGTAAAGTCGGGCTTTAGGAAAGCAAGACTCCTATACTTTTGAAAATGAGAGCCAATCAAATGCAGGACATTGTCTCAATTAGTGGCACAGCTGGTAAGCAGAAGTAGAGTCAACACCAGAAAAATGGGCCTCTTCACCCTTTTAACCCAGAATGTGTTGACAGGAAACATGAACTAGGACAGTTGTACGAATTCAAAATTGTCCAAAGTCAAATAAAAGTGCAATACATCCAGTATCAAACATTTTGATCAGCCTTCAAGAGGACAGGTAGAATAGAATGGACTTTATTAATCCCTGAAGGGAAATTCAGGTGTCTGTCAGATAAAATGATCAAAATCACATAAAACAAGTAATCCAGGAGTCTGTCAGCTCATCTCCCATTGCTTAGAGAGTAATGAAGCCTAATGTCAGCAGGGATGAATGGTTTTCTGTATCTCAGTCCTGCAGCGCAGAGAGATGAGCCGTCCACTGCTGCTGTTTCTCTGGTAAACCACAAAGAAGTTGTGAAGTGGATGATCTGTGTAATTTAGAATGACCTCTAGCTTCTTCTTTGTGCATCTCTCCACCACAGCCTCCAGTGAGTCCAACCTGGTTCCAATCACAGTGCCAGCTCTTCTCACTAGTTTATCCAGTCACCTCGCATCCTTGTGTTTTAGCAGACTGCAGCATAGAAGAACACACTTGCCACCACAGACTGATAAAACACGTGCAGCAAGTATGCTCATGGTCTGACCTTATGTCCTTTGAAAAGTCATCCATCATCACAAGTAAGCAAGAAAAGCCTCTTCACTGGAGTGAAACACAGTCTTACAATTTCTTAGGGGAAGAAAGGGCGTTGCTTTTACTGTGTGACTGACAACGCCTGTGCTATTGAGGTGAAAGTACAAGAGACACAATGTGCAAGGACACACTATTATCTTGCACTCAGGGCTGTGCAGACTGCATAAATCAGTAGAGGGCTTGCATGACTTCTTATAAATTACTTAGAAGTTAAGTAAAGTCAAGTCAGTTTTTATTAGCACCAAATTCAGACAAAAGTTGCCCCATGGAACTTAACATACAAAGTGTTTCTAACAGCGCAAACAACTAGCATTGGGTTTGAAGCAGGTTCATTATTTCACATAATCCTTTTTGTAGGTTTTGTTTGTTTTGTGAAAATCAATTTCTGCTGAAAAAGCTAACTGACAGAATCGTACAGAGTTTTCTGAAAATATCTGATTAAAACTACAACTGTTATTAGCTGTTATCATCATTACCCTCATCATCATTATCATCTTCATCGTAGATACAGTCGGCGTCGTGTCAACGTTGGCGGCCAGTTGAGGGGAAACATTCCTTTCCCCAAGCTTTAGACTCCAATGCTAATGCCATCAAGCTACATTGAGTCATTACTGTCAACTGATAAAGAACAATACATTAACAGCTAAACAGAACAGGATCAGATTGTTGTCCATAGGTTGTAAACAATTGATCCCACTCACAGATCTCACAGATAATATTTGCTATGTTGAATCATCTGGTATGAGACAATATCACATTTGCTATTGATAGGATGAACTTAACATAATTTCTAGGGGTGACCCCAAATAGTGGAATATTCGACGATTCGTTCTAACGAGCCTTAGTCGACTGCCAATGTCATAGTTGATCATTTGCATATGAAACGTGGATCATTCCATTCAAACCATGGGGGTGCTCAATGTCTAATTTTACATTATTTTCCTGTTTCCCTTAAAAATAGTGTCTCATATATCCTGTTTTGATATAAATATAGACTTATTTAATGTAATTCTGAGAACAGCTCTTGAAGTGTTAAATCTCCTTAAAGTGGTAATTAAATCTCCCCTGGTATTTAAAGGTGGACTCTTCCATTTAGCGGGACCTGTGGAGCAGACGTACCTCAGCTGGCCTTTAAATCTTTCTACGTTCATGGTAGCTCAAAATGTCAGGAAATAAAACTTCAGATGATCCTAAAAACTAGTGATGAAGATGAGGAGCAGCTTCATGAAGAGGGCTGTGAGATCAAGGATTACCGGACCACACAAAAACTGTACGGGGCCAAAAGAACCAGGAGGGATACCCAAAGCTGTCCGAAGCCTCAAAAACAATCCACAGCATCCCATCCACCTCCACACCATCAGAGAGGATATTCTCAAAGACAGGATTTACAGTCAACAAAGACAGGAGCGCACTTCTGCCCGTACACACGATGGTTTTCCTCACGTTCAATTTGAAAAGACTCAAGCGGACAAAAACGAGATGAAAGACTGTTTTAAAAGGTTCTGTTCAGAGATTTAAAAACCCTTTAGCTGGTTCAGGTTTGATTTTGAACATTATAAACATGTTTAGTCTTAAGTTGGACAAACTACCCTCCACAGTGCTGCTCTCCTCTGTGTGAACACTGTTTAAATATCTCCTGATTCCTTATTCTATAGTGGAGCGTTGTTCCATGTTTAACTGATGGTGGTCTTATTTGAGTTTTCTCTCCTTCATCACCTCGTTGTTTTTGTAATATAGATTTAAAAAATCTAAGTTTTATACTTATAATATTCTGTTGTCCCTTTTACTTTAAGCTATGAGTCTCTTAATTGTAAAGGGTTATGTGTAATATTGTCATGTGGTCACCATCATGCAGACTTTGGGTCAATAAGGAAAAACAACAAACATTCCACTATTCATCCACTATGGGCAAAATCTGATGAATCAGGTTCGACTAATTAAATCCTTAGTCGGGCTCACCCCTAATAATTTCATCAACACTACATAGACTATATGCTTTAGAAAATTCCATGCAGTGATATTTTATTAACAATGTTCTATATGAAGCAAGGATTTACCCACAGAGCAGCCTCAAAAAACAAGGTATATCATTCACTTGCTTTTTAAATGTAAATCTAACATTCATGGCACCACTGAAAGAATCCTGCACTGTTTGGATCAGATCAATATACATAATATTAAAGTCACTGAATTGCTGACGCACACATACACATGTTAGATTATGGATCCCACCAGTGTTGATTACGTTAATGAAAATTATGACGATAAATGTTTGTCAACAACCAGTTTTTTCATGACGAAGACGAGACTGTGAAGAGCTCAAGTGCCTCACTGATAATAAAAAGTGTGACAAAGCAGCACCTTTTCTGAAGCTACTGTAAAAAACTCAACGTCTAAAGCCTGAATATTAAAGTTTGGAGATACATCAGACACATTTAGTAAGTTTTGATTAACCCACTGTCTGAGTGCACCTGTCACTGCAGGTGCATTCAGGGACTGTGGTAAAAGTGCAATGCAGCCCTTCTATTTTGCGTTCATGGCATTTTTATTTGAATCAAGAGAATTAAAATAAAGTCACAGGGGTCACATCAAGACTGTTTTCTTTTGACTTTTTAGCAGGGACAGGCTGAACTATTTCACTTAAGATATTAACATACAAAAGTGTTAAAAGGGTGAAATGTTGACGATTTTAACACTTGGTACAACCCTGATACCGATGTCTCATAGACTACGTTAATTATTTGAAAGAGAGAAAAAAATTTGGGAAAAATCAAAGACTGAATTGTGACTAAAACTAGACTAAAACTATAAAGGACTGAAAAGACTAAAATGGGACTAAAACTAACATGCATTTTTGTCTAAAGACTAAGACTAAATCCAAAATAGCTGCCAAAATTAACACCCAGTGTTATCCTACTCAACTACTGTACAATCATGGCCAAAAGTTTTGAGAATGACACAACTATTAATTTTCACAAAGTCTGCTGTTTCAGTTTTTATAATGGCAATTTGCATATATTCCAGAATGTTATGAGGAGTGATCAGCTCAACTGCAATTCATTGCAAAGTCCCTCTTTGCCTTGAAAATGAACTTTATCACCAAAAACACATTTCCACTGCATTTCAGCCCTGCCACAAAAGGACCAGCTAACATCATTTCAATGACACACAGGTGTCACACACATTAACACAGGTGTGGGTGTTGATGAGGACAAAGCTAGTGATCAATCTGTCATGATTGAGTGACTGGACACTTTAAAAGGAAGATGGTGCATGACACCATTGTTCCTCATCTGTTAGCCATGGTTACCTGCAAGGAAACACGTGCAGCCATCATTGCATTGCACAAAAAGGGCCTAACAGGGAAGTTTATAGCAGCGAGTAAGATTGCACCTCAGTCAACCGTCTATCCAATTATCAAGAACTTCAAGGAGAGAGGTTCAATTGTTGCCAAACAGGCTCCAGGGTGCCCAAGAAAGTCCAGCAAGCGCCAGGACCGTCTCCTGAAGGTGTTACAGCTGCAGGATCGGGCCACCACCAGTGCAGAGCTTGCTCAGGAATGGCAGCAGGCAGGTGTGAGTGCATCTGCACGCACAGTGAGGCGAAGACTTTTGGAGGAAGGCCTGGTGTCAAGGAGGGCAGCAAAGAAGCCACTACTCTCCAGTAACAACATCAGGGACAGACTGATATTCTGCAGAAGGTACAGGGACTGGACTGCTGAGGACTGGGGTAAAGTCATTTTCTCTGATGAATCCCCTTTCCCATTGTTTGGGGCATCTGGAGGAAGGCTTGTTCGGAGAAGACGAGGTGAGCGCTACCATCAGTCCTGTCTCTTGCCAACAGTGAAGCATCCTGAGACCATTCATGTGTGGGGTTGCTTTTCGGTCAAGGGAGTGGGCTCTCTCACAATCTTGCCTAAAAACACAGCCATGAATAAAGAATGGTACCAGAACGTCCTCCCAGAGCAACTTCTCCCAACCATCCAAGGGCAGTTTGGTGATGAAGAATGCCTTTTCCAGCATGATGGAGCACCTTGCCATAAAGCAAAAGTCATAACAAAATGGCTCGGGGAACAAAACATTAAGATTTTGGGCCCTTGGCCAGGAAACTCTCCAGATCTTACTCCCATTGAGAACTTGTGGTCAATCCTCAAGAGGCGGGTGGACAATCAAAAACCCACAAATTCTGACAAACTCCAAGAATTGATTATGCAAGAATGGACTGCCATCAGTCAGGATTTGGTCCAGAAGTTGATTGACAGCATGCCAGGGAGAATTGCAGAGGTCTTGAAAAAGAAGGGTCAAGACTGCAAATATTGACTTATTGCATGAATTCTGTGTAATTCTCAATAAAAGCTTTTGATACTTATGAAATGCTTCTAATTGTATTTCATTATACCATAGAAACATCTGACAAAAACACCTAAAAACCCTGAAGCAGCAGACTTTGTGAAAATGTAATATTTGTGTCATTCTCAAAACTTTTGGCCATGACTGTATGTGTGTTGGTCGGGTGAATAAACTTTAGATTCAGAATTTTACATTGATTTTTAGAGCAGCACAAACATCATCAAACTAACACCCTTACAATTACATTCCTTACAAGCTGGTGATGTTAAGCACATGATGTTTCATGTATTCACAGTTTGAGCATAGATCATTACAGCATGATAAACTTATAAGCTGCAGCAAAAAGGACTGCAAGGGCTGATGGGAAGTCATCAGTTTAGCAGGTATTAGCTCATAAACCACTATATGTAAGGGATTATGTATGGTTAGCAGGAGGTTATGGGAAATACAATCCCGACACATAGCGGAAAGGGTTCAGTTTATCTCTGGCGTTGCTCATGTTAGCGAAAGTTGATAACCGTTGTCAAGGGGCTGTGAAGAAGTTTTGACCAATCAGAATCAACCATCTTTCACAGCCGAAAGATCAGTAAGAATAATAGGACCAACAACCAACAGTCACAACAAAGATAACTTAGCGATGGTGAGCTGCAGTTCAAACAGGCTTCTCGTCCTAGCTATTCCATCCCTGCCTTATATTTAACATCTCTCTACATTCTCTTATTTCTGATCTTTGTTTCTCTCTGTTCTCATCCCTCATAAAAAACAAATGGGGATGTAGGGGTGAGAAGAGTGTACAGCTTAACCCAGTGGGAGTGCGCTCTAGCCAAGACAGGCTTCTTACCCTGGCTCTGCCTTCACTGTGTTTGTTTCAACACCATAGACACTTCTCTTTGATGTGTTTTGGGTTGTAGGGGCTATTAGGAGCCTGGGTCTGTTGAACATGGGAGCACTGTGTGGGTAGTGTTGTAATGTAAGGGGGTCTGCTTGTGGATATGACAGATGGTGGGAGCTAGAGTGAAGGAGAGCGGCTTTGGGACGCCAGAGTTAACTGTTTACCCTGTCCGAGGTGTTGTGGGCCAACCTTATAGGGATATTTCAGTGTTTTTGAAGTGGGGTTGTCTGAGTTTTACATCACGAGTAATAGTAGGGGCCACAACGGGTACTGCTCAGCTCAGCGCCTGCAATGAGAAACTGCAGGGAGAAATGGAATGCAAGCTAGGCTACTGTTTCCGAACTTGCATTCAGCTTTTCCGATTTAACTCCTGAACATGGAAGAAAGTCAGAAACAAACTTCAAGGTTCAGTACGGCAGTGGACTCTGGTTGGTGAGCGTCGCAGACTGCAACCCTGTTTGATCCGCAGGTAAAGCTTCATTCCCAAAGGCCAGAAGTACTGTTGTTACCAAGTCTTATTCGTGACAGCAAGTACTTTCTTATTTCGTGGGCATAAGCTTGAAGGTTACACACCTGCACCACCAGGTAAGTCTGGATCTCTCCTGCTCTCCAGTTTGCCTCAGAAGTTTCTCCTCTTTTTCCTCTGGTGCATTGAATCACCTTTTCCTCTGTGAACTCTGGCTCATAAAGTTGTCCACGTGTGTCGGCAGGTAAACGACATGACATCTGCAGGGTCAGAATCCCTAATTATTAAGTTTAGTTGTAGATTTGTCACTTTGAAGCTGCAGACCTGAACAGCTGATCAATGCGCTGCAGGCGGAGGAGCACGTCTGTGTAGTGTCCGCAAATAATGCAAAAAACGAACAGGCTTTCTGGTGCTGAAAAAAATCCAAGTAGAGCGTACACCTAAACAGAAGTGAGTGCTCAGGTCAGAGTCTTTGAAAATTAAAAATCACGGGGCAGAAATGACACCGTCTGAAGAAACAGTAGCCTAGGTTGCGTTCCATTTCTCCCTGCAGTTTCTCATTACAGGAGACGAGCTGAGCAGCATCTGTTGTGGCCCCTACAATCACTAGTGATTTAAAACTCATACAACGTGTAACCCAGGCAAGAAAAAGATAATAAAAGAGGTGATAAAGCTGTAAAACTGTATTTTTGATTTACATGAAGATTGACCAATCAGTGTCATTCATTGTCTAGCTGATGGTGAACTCCCAGCATTCCTCATTCTTCTGTCATTGTTGCCGTCCGCCATTTTTGCTGTTCATGGTAGGAAGTTGTTCTGGCTAACCAAGCCTCAGTGGAAGCTAAAACCAGCCGTACGGCTACAGTGACGACAGTTATTCTTACCAAGGGAATATATTGATTCATTCTGATCAATGGTGAGTAAAGAAATGTCTGCTAGCTGTTGTTAGAAAGTTAAGAGTAGAGGTCCGCTAGCCGCGAATTACCGCTAGCCGTGATGCTAACGGTTATAATGGGAAATCCCATTGACCCTTGCTAACAGTGTTAGCATGTGGAGTGCAGGAGAATTCCTTCACTGTTAATGAGTCTGAATGACGATATTATTTGAGCAATGTACCTGTGTTCACCTCAGCTAAGATTTAGTATGTATTTAAGTTAAGGAACAGTAGTTATATGTCACTTTTGATAAGTTTTCTTTATGTTTGAATCCATTTTGTTCTCCTGCTGTGGAGTTAGTTCCCGCTGTGGAGGTTGCTCTTCCACATAGAGCATCCTTGTTTCACAGTGGAGTTTTTGGAGAGGTATCACAATGTGCCTTATAAAGTGTAACAGTACAATTATTAGAGTTGCTTGTAACTTTAAAACAAGGTAATTTCTGTTATGAATACAGATACTGTTACGTAGTTATGAGTATTTAGTTTGAGTTACAATGTATTTGAATTAAGAATGTATGATTTTAATGATAATTAAACCATAGGTTACACTGGTACTTGGTGCATGCTGAGTACTAGGAGTTAGGTGTAGCCTGTGTTGGACTGATGTGTGGATGTAATTTTCTTTGTATGGATGTGTGACCTGTCTATAGGTCAGGTTTTGGTAAAGGGACGGAGTACTGAGGAGATTCGGCACCCCGAGTTCATCCATCGAACAAGGATCATCCACAGAAGAAAGAATTTCCAGTTAACTGGATGGCGAGCCAACCTACAGAACTCTGAAAGGAGATTGCAAAGACTACCTCATCTAAGACCGATTTCCTTCGGTGCTTCTCTTGGTGCGGTAGGACAGATATCGAAACACACACTCACCTGGATTGGGCCCCAACGATCGATCCAACGACTTAACAAAAAGACTAAAACAAACTGACACGACTGGACTCAAAACACTTTGAAAGGGGGGAAATTATTTTACGCGCGCACTTTATTTTTCTTTTGTTATTGTCATTTCTAAATTGTGCTCTGTTAACTTGACACTGCAGTTATTGTGTTAATACACGCATTGTCAAAAAGCCATCTTTGTGTTGTGCCTCTTTACTAATAATCAGGCCCTGGGCTCCTAGACTTCTGATATTGGTCCACCTTTAATATTTTGTTGAAATTGTTCAACGTAACCAAAAATAGGGGAAGGGTTACATTTGCCACTTCAAAAAAACTGAAATATCCCTTTAACAGGACTAGGGAGGTGCCCACTTAATAACCCCAGTGATGTTCTGGCTCTCGTGCCCATATGTGCCTTTCTATCTCAGGCTCTGGGGACTAGAAGAGCCATGTGGTGGGCTGTGAAAGTAATCAGAGAATATTGGCATGAGGATGTGATAGGTTGTGTTCCTTTACTGAGTGCCAGTGTCCCTGGCATGTCTACAAACCCCCCGAGAATGAAAAAAATCCACTCTGCCCCTGTTCTGATTTCTCCACCTTTCTGTAAATGTGTGTGAAACCAGCCGTTTCAGACTTCAGTGTTTTTGTTACGTCACAACAATATCCGGTCTGTCACGGAGTCAGAGCTCGGAGCTTGTTCAGCCCATAGACTGTATAAAATACAACTCAACCCCTCCTCTGTTTTTCATTACCTGCACACATGTGTGCTAACAAGGAGCTTAGGAGGGAGGCATGCTAGTTGTAGGCTGTCTTAATAAACACAAAGGTCGGTTTTACTCTCCACGTCTGCAGATTTGAAGATCTAGTGGATGATTTTTATGTATCATGGATAAGTGCTAGCGCTAGTTAGCATAGCCACATAGCTCTACATGTCGTAGCTGTAGCTGTGTACCAAGACACACGTCAACATACTGACAAATAAAACAACAAGAAACACTAAATCTGTGACCAATCCTTCAGAAAGGTCCTGCTGCCTTTCTGGTAGAGGTCGGTTTTACTCCCCACGTCTGCAGATTTGAAGATCTAGTGGATGATTTTTATTTATCATGGATAAGTGCTAGCGCTAGTTAGCATAGCCACATAGCTACATGTTGGTAGCTGTGTACCAAGACACACGTCAATATACTGATAAATAAAACAACAAGAAACACTAAATCTGTGACCAATGGTTCAGAAAGGTCCTGTAACGCGGGTCTGTGAGCAGCCGTGTATATTCATTCAACATGTAAACATTAGATCAACGTGCTGGACAGCCGAGGCCACACCCACTTCCTGAGGGGGCGTGGTCAGAGAGAAAACAGAGTGTTCTGAGGAGGACTGAAGAAGAGGGTTTTTCAGGCAGACCAAAATCTGATTTCAAAGTGTTTTTTTGAGCATAAACTTTAAAAAGACATGTTTTGGGGACCTCTTAGACCAATATATATTGATGAAAAAAGCGTGATATGTCACCTTTAACTCAATTATTCAGAATAGCAGAAATATATTCTGGACAGCAAATTTGATTTCAGTGCCTCATGCATCACTCTCTTGATTTTATATTCCTCTATTAAAGCTGCTGTTTGGTAGTTGTGATATAAACATCATTTCTGAGAGACATTTTGAATGTCAACACTACCCCTCCCCTCTCTGCTGTCGTAACCCCGCCCATAAAAGAGTGTTGTGCGCGTTCTATGAGGAAGTAGTGGCTTCCCAGCCAATCAGGGCAACGTAGTGGGGCCTCCACTCGACCAATCAGGACAGAGGGTTGGGGAGTTGCTCTGATTGGTCCGTGATAAGGGGAAGGAGGGGAATAATAACATTGCTTGATACATAGGCATTGAAAACACAGAGATTTCACCATAATCTCATATGACTTCACTTACAGATGAGTACTGATGGGTATTAGGACCTTTTCTCCAAACCCAACAGAAAAAAAGTACAGTTTTTTACACCATTCCTACCAACAGCAGCTTTAAGCTAAACTATTGCATTTAAACTAATTTTGCCAAAATCTCAACACCACTGAAACAAGAAAGTGCTCATCTCTGGACTTCTAATGCTTTACAAATCAACTGAAAGAGAGCGAGGGGAAGTAGAAATCTACCAAAATGAAATATAATCACATCCACAGAGTGTCAAAAACAGAGAGGCTGGGTGTGAGTGGGTGTCAGCTGAGCGATGTGACACATTGTTAGCACTTATATCACAAACACATCTGCTTCTTCTGCAGATCTGTATAAAAGAGATGTGTCAGAATATCTTTCCTTAATCAGGTGCATGGTCTTATTTTTTTCTTCAAAACATAATGAGAAACTAAATAGTGATTTCCTGACAAATTCTGGTCCTTAGTACAAATTGGAGTCGTTATTTTCTTAAGCAGTTGATGGGTGAAAGAGGGGGAAACAAATAATCAGTGCCGACAGGATTCCATTTCCACCCTGTAATGGAAGAGACAGCCTGAGAAAATTAAAGAAGCTCGCTTCACTGTGGAAGGCAAACCCATCAGCGTGAATAACACTGTGTAAACAATGTTTCATGTAGTTGAATGATAAATAATTTCCCTCCTCCCAATCCACAGGGTTGCAGCGTTAGCTTTGATCTGAGTGGAGAGCACGGCTGTTTGTGAGAATATAGAGACAGTGTAACTGTACCAGGGCCTCGAACAGTCTTCATGAGTTTTGTAGGTCTCTTTGAAAGGTTTTAGAACTTTTACTTCTTACTTTTACCACTGGCAACAGTTAAACTTAAAACTATAAGCTACTGGCTGCAACCCTGCAATTACAAGTACCCTTATTATGAAATGCAAAATCACCAGGAAACTGAGCCATATGCCCAGAGTGCAGCTCTACACGCCATGAGAAGACTGTCCTTAAAAGAGGAATGACAGTGTCAGATGTTTCAGTAAATCCCCCTGAACAAAACGTTCAGCTGTCTGCATCTTGAGGCACCATGGACAATCTAAGAGGGAGAGGAAGGCTGAAATAAGATGACATCATTTTGCCACCACAAGAGGAAGTCAGCATACATGGGTGAATCAATCAACATCGGACTCAAGCATGACAGATTGCGGTTCAGGCTGTGAGTCAATACAGTTGCTGACCTGATAAATCAACATTGTTTCAGTCTGTACATGATACATGTAAAGACTGGACTGTGCATCATGCCCATTCATTCCCATTCTTGAGATTCACTAGAGAGCAAATTCCAACAGAGACATTAGGGAGGACACTTGACATGGCAAGAAATCAGACCCACGAGAACTTCTGCAGACAAATCATTCCAACTTGTTCTTAAACAAGTTTGATGAAGTGCCCTCAGACCTCTGTCCTCAACGATTCATGAATGCCATGTCCATTAACCTCAGCCCTCTGTCTTCCACCTAACCAACCAGGGCTCTCAAAAAAAAACAACCAATAACCATCACCGTTTCTATTAACCTTGGTTTCATTGATGGCTTTTTTATTCTGTTTTTTACCCTTTTAGTCTTGAGCCCTGTTGTTACTTTGTCCGTCATTTTTTGTGTTGCTAATTGTGTGTGTAAAAGGAAGTCATCTCACTCACTGTAAACTGAATCAATCTATGGCTAGAGATAATGTAACCAAACGCATCACAACCTAACCCGACCCAAACCAACCAAGCCCAACCAACCCAACGTGACCTAACCCAACCCAACGTGACCCAACCCAACCCAACGTGACCCAACCCAATCCAACCCAACCCAACCCAATCCAACCCAACGTGACCCAACCCAACCCAACGTGACCCAACCCAACCCAACGTGACCCAACCCAACCCAACCCAACCCAACCCAACGTGACCCAACCCAATCCAACCCAACCCAACCCAATCCAACCCAACGTGACCCAACCCAACCCAACGTGACCCAACCCAACCCAACGTGACCCAACCCAATCCAACCCAACGTGACCCAACCCAACCCAACGTGACCCAACCCAACCCAACGTGACCCAACCCAATCCAACCCAACCCAACCCAATCCAACCCAACGTGACCCAACCCAACCCAACGTGACCCAACCCAACCCAACCCAACCCAACCCAATCCAACCCAACGTGACCCAACCCAACCCAACCCAACCCAACCTAACTATACTGACCATGCTGTACCTTGGAGGATCTAAGAAGAGTGTTCAGTTTCCTTCACCCAGGTAAGGCTTTGGGCCCCAAACAATCTGAGCACCTAGAAGGCTTGAAGGCTGTGCTGCTCAGCTGTGTGGGGTGTTTCAAAACATTTTGTTTGCCTTACCATTGGAAAATATCATGTCTGGTTCCTCTGCCAAAGACACACCATTCAAAAAAGCATAGTGACTACATACTATTGGCTTTGAAATCACACGTGATCATGATTCTAGCAAGGATTGTCCTGAAGCATCACAAGTCGTCAAACCATCCTTGGACACCCTGGAGTTTGCCTATCAGCTCCATATCCGGATGGAAGACACCATTGTCCTTTCCGCTTGCACATGGCCTTGTACTCATTTCAAGGAGGCAAGCAGTACTGTGAGAGTCAGGTTTTTCCTTCCTCAGTGCCTTAATACCATACCACCTACCCTTCTGAGGAACATGCCATCAAACTGTTTGCATTATTTCCACATCTCGATCATGTGCAATAAATGAAGCTTTGCGTTAGTTCATGCAGGACACGGAAGTCATACGCCTTAGCTGCTGTCAGCTGTCAGGCTGTAGTTTGAATCATTGTTTCCTATCCACATAACCAATCACAGCTCATTCTAACGTTAAGGCGTCTATTAAAACGCTTCTTCCCTCTCGCTTATCCCTGCGACACCTTTTTTGCCCTCACTCTAATGCTGTTGGTTAAACTTTGCCCCTCCACTCCAGCCTCCTCCTGTTTAGTCTGAATGTCCGTTTTACCCTTGTGGGGATTTTGCAATGCACTCCCTGGAAAGCTGAAGCAGGCTGCTTGGCTAACCCGGGGAGCGCTAAAGCAGAGCTTATAGCGCCAAGCATAACTGTATTTCCATTTGGCAATAAATGGTTAAATCTATGATAGGAGTGTTCCTGACTGAATTTTCAATAATATATAAAGTGCAGTACAACTAGTCCTGGGCTACATTATGTTAATCACCATTGGCATTGATTACTTTTATATAGGGTTGAAAAGGGGTGGAACATTTCTGGTAAGTTTCCAGAAAGGTTCGGTTAAATTTCCATGGGAAGTTAAGCTGGGGAATTTTGGAAATATTCCAAATTGGAAATTATGGGATTAACTGGGAATTTAATGGAAAGGTATCATATTCAAGCATAAATATTTGTTTTGTTATAAGCAGACATCCGTCCAAAATAATACAATTAAAACAGATTTATTTGTAAGTAGAATTTTATCAAGTGTTAAATATTTTATTGAACAATCAATTCTTTCACTGAAGACCAACATATGAATGTTGGGTTAATACTCATACCCGACCCAACCCATTCAAAAATTTACAAAAATGCAATCCTAACAAAGTCCCATTCAAAATGTTAAATTAAAAGAGCCCCTCTCCCTCCAGAAAGTCCCATTCAACATGCAAATAAAAACTCTATGTAGGGGGCGTGGTTTCAATAGCCCTGCAATAAGCAGTGTGCTATGTGCATGTGATTGAGGAATAGCATAGATAATCAACTGTACTTGCATGAAATCTGGTTGTTTAGGATTATGCTAAAATATATTTTCCCAAACTATATTTAAGTTCCCTATTAAGAGCCAACCTTCAATTTAATCAATTCCTGGATTATTCCCATTAATTCCCATAAATTCCTGTTTATTCCCATAAATTTCCGTTAATTCCCAAGGAAAGTTTCCAACTTTGAAATTTGCAACCCTACTTTTATATATGTGCAATATTCATTTTCATTTCAAATTGCAACATTACTTTTTTGATTGGTGATATACTTCTTATTATTTTTTACCTTTATGTGTAATATCACTTTCTTTATCATCATGCACATTAACATTTGATAACATATGATATCAATTCACTGGGGATGTCCTGGCTCTTGCTGTCCATCTGTCTATATGGTTGGAATGCTGGATCCACTGGGAGCCATGGTAGCAGTATTGTCACTAACTGGAGCTTGCATAAACTTAGCCTGAATCTGATCAATGACTCAAATACTACCACTAAATATCTCTGCAATAACAACTGTATTTACCTTCCTTTGCTACCAAAGTATCATATCTCCATTTACCCTTTTTTAAGCAAGATTTATTTTAATTCAACCCACTTAATACTCCATTATAAACTATATGGCATAGGCACTCAATAGGCGCCCCCCTGGCCGCATCCGGTCCGCCGGCTGCCTATTTGTGGCCCCAGAACTGTTATTCCTTCACTATGTGTTTTGGTTTGGTCAGCACCATAGACTGTATAAATAATGGACGTAGTATCCATGACGTCACCCATCTGTTCCTGAGAGCTGTTTTGAAGCCAATCGTCGGTGGCAGCCATATTGGAAATGCGGAACTCAACCAGTCATAGTGTGAGGTAAAGAGGCGGAGTTTGAGCCTCCTAGCCAACAGCTATGTGTTCCCATCCTGGAGTCAAGTCAGTCATGTCCTTATTTGGGCAAAAACTTGTAATCTTAATATCTTCTGAACCATCACGCTGGAATAAAAATTAACCCCGTACAGTGTGTACCAATAGAGAAATGAGCTATGTAGAGCCAAGCTGTTTTTTTAACCAGGCTGTAAACATGTTTATTAATGCTGTAAAGATTGTCTTTTTTAAATGGGTGTGTATGTGGTTTCCGGTGTTTCTGCAGCCAGCCTCAAGTGGATTCTGGATGAATTGCAGTTTATAACACTTCTGCATGGGCTTCATATTTTGAGACTGGAGGTTGCTGCTTGGTCAGCAAGTGTATACCGGGACTTGTCTCCATGCAACGATACACAGACAGCCTGTTACTGGGTCACTCAGAGTTCACTGCTGCTAGTGCTATTTTTAACTTTCATTTTTGTTTTTGGAGCAGTATGCATATTGGCACTTTGCCAGCTATAGGAGCCTAGATTGCAGGAAAATGGTGTGTTTTAAGTTCCCTGGTAAAAGAAAAGTGGACCATGCCAATCGGCAATTCAAAGAAGAATGGACTGAAAAATGTGCATTCATTCTCCCTTCAACCAGCACAAGACCCATGTGCTCAATATGCCAGGAGACTATAGCTCTGATTAAGATTACCAGCTATGAGACGAAGCATAGGAATTTTGAAGAGACATTTCCTCAAAATTCAGAGGTAAGGTGAAATCCTCATATCAAGCAGGATTCTTGTCACATCTATGACACAAAAAGAAAAAGAGACAGTGCTTGCTTAGAGTAACGTGGATTTTGGGTAAGCACAAGAAGCCATTCTCAGATGCAGAAATAATAATAAAAAAGTTATCTTAACCCCTCCTGATATATTTGTTTTGGATTCATGACAGGGGTTATGTTTTGTTTTATTCAACTTTTTATTTTAATTTATGTCAAAATGGAAATGACATTTTATTGTAGTTTGTATTTTTGTTGTTTTGAATGAAAAGGACATTTTGTTTTCAATATTACAGTATTATCACATGTTGCCTGACCGACCTCATTAAATAGACCTTTGACTCATTGTAAAAAATCTTTGTGTCCCTTTAAGATTTGTATTTGAGTACCCCTGCTATATGGTAATGTATTACATGAATACTGACGCTCTTTTGTGTTATTCTTGTCTCGTCTTGTCTCTTCTTTTACATCCCATCAATGTAGACATATTATTGTTTCACAGAACCATCGTGCTGTAAAGTTGCCTTCAGTTCAACATCAAATACTTGAAAGCAGTTGGAATGTGTGTATGAGTCCACAGGAGTTATCTACAAGTCAAAGTCTGGTTGGGGGAAGTGTTTGTTTCATCTAACAACCCCCCCTGTCCTGACACAGAAGGGAGCAGATGCACAGAGAGATGGCAGCTGGCAGAAGCGGCCTCCTGTAGGGATCCTTGTCACGGCAGAGCTGGATTAGACTGGTACCGAAAGTGCTCCGCTGTGTGAAGTAAGGATACTGACGCAGAAGATTAAAATATATGAAACATTTCTGTGTTCATTGCAAAACCAAAAACACTTTCCCTTTTTTTTTAGTTTGGCAAAATATGTGATGAACATTTGCATATAATATTTCTGACAAGAATGAGTAAACAGAACACTTAACCATACAGTTGTAAAAGCAAAGGCTGTTAAAACAGATTCATCATTACTATTATTAGTGTAGTAGCTAGTTCTGACACTTCATTACCCGTCCACTATGTCACTTTACCAACTAATCCTTAACATGGTTCAGCATAAACTGGTAAGTGTCTCAAATAAGGAGACAAAAGGCTGACAGCTTCTGAGGTACAAAATGTTCAAATAAAGGAAACACATAAACAAAGACACTAAAATGGGTTTGAGCTACACAGTGGTAGGGCTGAACGATTTTGGAAAATAATCTAATTGCGATTATTTTCCTGAATATTGCAATTGTGATTTAATATGCGATTAATTTCCCAAGGTCCTCTTCGTTTATTTTTCAACAAACACAAGCAATAAATCAATCTGTATTATGATAAACAATATCAGATTTATTATACACAAACTGTTCTTTCTCATAGGCTAGACTTCTGTTAAAGGGGACATATCACGCTTTTTTCATCAATATATAGTGGTCTAAGAGGTCCCCAAAACATGTCTTTAAAGTTTATGCTCAAAAAAACACTTTGAAATCAGATTTTGGTCTGCCTGAAAAACCCTCTTCTTCAGCCCTCCTCAGAACACTCTGTTTTCTCTCTGACCACGCCCCCTCAGGAAGTGGACGTGCCTCGGCTCTCCAGCACGTTGATCTAATGTTTACATGTTGGCTGAATATACACGGCTGCTCAGAGATCACGTTACTTCAACACTCTGAATCTGATCCAGAATCTGATCCTGAGGGAGAGGCGCCTGTAGCAGGACCTTTCTGAACCATTGGTCACAGATTTAGTGTTTCTTGTTGTTTTATTTATCAGTATGTAGACGTGTGTCTTGGTACACAGCTACGAACATGTAGCTATGTGGCTATGCTAACTAGCGCTAGCACTTATCCATGACAAAAATAAAAATCATCCACTAGATCTTCAAATCTGCGGACGTGGGGAGTAAAACCGACCTCTAACAGAAAGGCAGCAGGACCTTTCTGAAGGATTGGTCACAGATTTAGTGTTTCTTGTTGTTTTATTTGTCAGTATGTCGACGTGTGTCTTGGTACACAGCTACAGCTACAGCTACAGCTACAGCTACAGCTACAGCTATGAACATGTAGCTATGTGGCTATGCCAATTAGCGCTAGCACTTATCCATGATAAATAAAAATCATCCACTAGATCTTCAAATCTGCAGACGTGGGGAGTAAAACCGACCTTTGTGTTTATTAAGACAGCCTACAGCTAGCATGCCTCCCTCCTAAGCTCCTTGTTAGCACACATGTGTGCAGGTAATGAAAAACAGAGGAGGGATTCAGTATTATTTTATACAGTCTATGGGCTGAACAAGCTCTGAGCTCTGACTCCGTGACAGACCGGATATTGTTGTGACGTAACAAAAACACTGAAGTCTGAAACGGCTCGTTTCACACACATTTACAGAAAGGTGGAGAAATCAGAACAGGGGCAGAATGGATTTTTTTCATTCTCGGGGGGTTTGTAGACATGCCAGGGAAACATATTTCAGGTAGAGAACCATTAAAAAGTCAATTTTGCATGATATGTCACCTTTAAGATAAAGGCAAATGAAGCATGAGTTAATATGAAAGAGGGTTTATTTATCTACTTCAATTACAGTTGTAGTTGTACTTCCACCTCCGCAATATTAACCGTCTCCGTCCTTCACTCACTCCCCACTCCACCGCCATTCTTGTTCACAGCCTCGTCACCTCCCGTTTGGACTATTGCAACTTCCTTCTGTTTGGTCTCCCCCACAAAACCCTCCATAAACTTCAACTGGTTCAAAACTCAGCCGCCCGTATCATCACACGCACCGCCTCCATCCACCACATCACACCCATCCTGCAACAGCTCCACTGGCTCCCCATCACACACCGGATCAACTACAAAATACTTCTCCTCACCTTCAAATCCATACACAACCTCACCCCTTCATATCTCTCTGAGCTCCTCCATACTGCCACACCCGTCCACACCCTCAGATCCTCCTCCTCCATCCACCTCACTGTCCCCCCCTGCTCATGTTACCATGGGGAGCAGAGCCTTCAGCCGCTCTGCTCCCCAGTTCTGGAACTCTCTCCCACCTGACCTCCGCAACACTGACTCACTCCCACATTTTAAATCCAAACTCAAACCCCATCTGTTTAAACTGGATCACTCCATCTGACCACAACTCCTCTGTCCATTCACTTCAAACTTTTTAAATTGTGTTTTATTTACTGTTTGCTATTTAAACTCTGTTTGTTTTTAATGTTGTAAGGTGACTTTGAGTGCCAAGAAAGGCGCCTATAAATAAAATGCATTATTATTATTATTAAACTTACTAAATACTTTGACTTGCAGTCTTGTAAGCGTTCACCACAACTACTAAACTAATTCTGCCAAACAAGTGTTTGAAGTTTAAAGCATGTTTGGATGTGAATCAGCTGACTGCACACAGAGGAGACGCTCAGCTGGGGGCTGCGGCTGAGTGACAGGTCTCTTTTTTTCTCCGCTGCCGGACTGATTCTGACCCGGTTTTGCTCCTAGCTGACACCTGACCACGTAAACATGCTAATTTTTCCTCAATAAGAACGAGTAGACAGAAAACTGGACACTGTGAGTCTGAAATATGATTCTGTTCAGTTGTCCTGTTGCAGTAAATCCACATGTTGTCTGGGTCTTCACTGACTCTGTGTCTGTGGAGATTAAATATGAGCCTGCTCCACATGTTGATATTCAGAGTGTTGATTATTTTGTACGCCTCAATATGATCGGTTCTTCTGCTGAGGTCATTTTTAAAGATGTCAACTACAAAACTACAAATCCAAACTTAGCATGGCTGAAGGTGTTTTCTTCATCTCCCTCTCGCACATGTCTTGTTCTTATTAGAGATTTTTGGCCGTCGGCAAACCAGCTGAAAGGAGCATTACAGCCACCTACAGTACTGCATGCATGTCACGTAAGGTTGTGTCTGTGTACATCAAACTTTTTATTTTATTTTAATTGCAGCCTTTGTGATTTGAAAATTTCATTCTATTACATCGCGATGTGGGTTTGAATTCGATTAATCGTTCAGCCCTACACAGTAGCCACCTTAAACCAACGGTGGTACAACTCACACTACAGGACTGGTCAATGATACTTGTAAAACTACAAATCGCTTGGTATAAATAGCAGACCACCCAGACAAGTGGGAACTAGAGCCCCTCAAATCTCACACAAATGACACTGCACACTTTAAAACTCAATGAGGTACAGTTGAAACCAGAAGTTTACATACACTGTATAAAAAGAGACATAACCTTTTTTTCTCACTGTCTGACATCAAATCAGACTAAACTTTTTTTGTTTCAGGTCAGTTAGGATTGCCAAAATTATTTCTATTTGCTAATGTCAGAATAATGACAGAGAATTTATTAGGGATTTTAGTATTACTTTCTTAAAAGTCAAAAGTTTACATACATTTCCCTAGTATTTGGTTGCATTGCCTTTAAACTGGATGACTTGGGTCAAACATTTGGGGTAACCTTCCACAAGCCTCTTACAATAGTTTGCTGGAATTTTTGGCAGTATAGTTAGGGTTATTGTCCATTTGGAAGACCCATTTGTGCCCAAGCGTTAACTTCCTGGCTGATGTCTTGAGATGTTGCTTCAATATTTCCACATAATGTTCTTTCTTCATGATGCCATCTATTTTGTGAAGTGCACCAGTCCTTCCTGCAGCAAAACGCCCCCACAACATGATGCTGCCACCCTAATACTTCACAGTTGGGATGGTGTTCTCAGGTTTGCAAGCTTCCCCCTTTTTCCTCCAAATGTAACACTGGTCATTACGGCCGAACAGTTACATTTTCATTTCATCAGAATACAGGACATGTCTCCAGAAATGAAGGTCTTTGTCCCTGTGTGCGTTTTCAAACTGTAATCTGGCCTTTTTATGTTGCTTTTTGAGTAATGGCTTCCTCCTTGCTGAGTGGCCTTTCAGCCCATGTCAGTGCAGGACTCGTTTGAATGTGGACAATGTCAATTTCTTACCAGCTTCAGCCAGCATCTTCACATTGTCTTCTGCTTTTGTTCTGGGGTTGATAAACACATTTCACACCAATAGATGTTCATCTCTGGGACACAGAAGCCTTGTCCTTCCTGAGCGGTATGATGCCTGGACATTCCCATGGTGTTTATACTTGCATATGATTGTTTGTAAAGATGAACGTGGAACCTTCAGGCATCTGGAAGTTGTACCCAAGGATGAACCAGAGTTGTGGAGGTCGACAATTCTCTTCCTCATGTCTTGGCTGATTTCTTTTGATTTTCCCATGATGTCTCACAAGGAAGCAGTGTGTTTGAGTTGTGCCTTTAAAACACATCCACAGGTGTGCCTCCAGTTAACTCAATTGTTGTCAATAAATCAAAATCAAATGCTTCCAAAGCCATGACATCATCATCTGGGCTTTCCCAAATTGTTTAAAGGCATAGAAATCTTAGTGTATGTAAACTTTTGACTTTTAAGAAAGTAATACTAAAATTTCTAATAAATTCTATCTGTCATTATTCTGACATTTAGCAAATAGAAATAATTCTGGCAACCCTAACTGACCTAAAACAAAAAAAGATTAATCTGATTTGATGTCAGACAGTGAGAAAAAAAAGGTTATGTCTCTTTTTATACAGCTGTATTATTTCAACTGTAAATCACGCTTTAAATAAGGAAAGGATATACCATGACCCAAATCCGCATGCACAAAACACAGAGGGGATTTCACTTTGAAGCCTCTAGTCTCTGGATGACTAATCAGTCTAACATGACAGGGATAACGTTTTAATGCTACGCGTCACTTACTGCGAGCAGTTGTTTGGCCTGCGTGATGGAGCGTCTGCCCCTGCAGCACTTCCTGGTCGAGCACCGGTGACAGAGAGGGAGCGCTCGATTTCCTCACCTATATATAGCCTTCTCCTACAGCACCTCACTAACCGGCCTTACATTAGCACTATCTTACTTACTGGGGGTTGGGGCTTGGGGGGTCGGGGACGGCTGGAGTGCCACCGCCCTAGGGCCCCCTGGAGTGGGCTTGCCGCAGACGGGCCCTGCCTCTTTTAATGCACTTCACTAGAACAGTTGTACACAAAAAAAAAAAAAAAAAAAGACAATAGGGTTGGGGGTGCTGATGGGTGGGCGGGTTTTATATAGGGGGGAGGGGCAGATGATGGTGCATTGGTGCACCAAGGCTCTCCCTCCCCCTCTCCCGCCTCCCTTCCACCCCCTTATTTTAATGCAACTCACTAGATACTGATATAGGTAAAGACATGGGGTGGGGGTTGGGTGGACCGGTTTTATACTGGGGGGGGGGGGCAGATTGTGGTGCAGTAGTGCGCTACGGCTCTCCCCCCTCTCTCCCGCCCCCCCATCCGCCCCCCCCCTATTTTAATGCACCTCACTAGATACTGATATAGGTAAAGATATAGGGTCGGGGGGGCGGGTTTTATACGGGGGGGGGGGGGGGGCGGCGGATTGTGATGCAGTAGTGCACTACGGCTCTCCCCCCTCTCTCCTGCCTCCCTTCCTGCCCCCCCTATTTTAATCCACCTCACTAGCAAACATACATACAACAAAAAAACAAACAAAACAAAATTCAAATCATATCACACACACACACAGATCAGGTTTGGCGGGGCCTTAGTGTTTGGCTCGGCCCTACTCGTTGGGGGTCCATCGGGGCTGGGTGGGTGGCTGGTGTCCCTGTCACCCTCCGTCCCCCTGCTGCCCCATCCCCTGTGGGGGCCTGGTCCGCGGCTGCCCTCGGGGCCGGGTTTCCCGGGGTTCCCTCGCGGTCCTCTTGGGGGGGTGGGGTGGTGCGCGGCTGGGGGGGTGTTACTACGGCAGCCATTGGGGTGTCCCTCCATGCCCCCGCGGCCTGGTCCATCAGTCGCAGGGCGTGGGTGGGGGGCGTGGCTGGGGGGAGTGGTCGGGCCGTCTGGGGGGGGCAGGGGGGATTGGCCCTGCCGCCTCCGCCCTCCACCCGCTCTGGCGCGCCGGTTGGCGGGCTCTGGTCCTGGTCCTACCCGTCTGCCTGGCTGTCTGCTCCTGGTGCCGGGCCCCCTCGGCCCTGGTGGCTCCTTTGGCTCCGTCTTGGGGGGCTGTGGGGGCGGTGTTGTGGGGGTGTCCCTTTGGGGGGGCTGCGGGATCTCCCCCCCCTCGCCCCCCTTTCCTCCTACTGGGTGACCTGGGGGTCGCCCTGGGTGCTCCGGCGGTACCTGCTTGCTTCCGGTCTGGGTCCTTGGCTTGTCCCCTGGCCTGGGTCTCCCGCGGCGGGTTGGGTCCTTCGGTCTGACTGCTCTCGCGGCCCGGGTGCCGGGCCGTACCGCTCAGCTGATCTGACCCAGGTGGTTTCATCTGCACCAGTGGTGGTCTTGTTACACAAATAGAACACAGCACGGCGGCAACCCTCTGCGACCCAAGCTTCAGTAATGATTGTGGACACTAAGGGTTGCTTAATCATTAGTATCACCCCACGGATTTTCTTTTTGGCATCATGGTGAGATGGTCCCTCTCCATCTAAGTGTGTTAGGTCTCTCTCTCCTTCTCTCTCCCTGTCCCTTTGTATATCCTTATGTAATCTTTCTTTCACTTTCTCTTATTTTTATTTTTTTTTTGGCCCACCTAGGTGTGCACGCCCTCTTTTACAGAACATGATATTAGCTGCCAATAAAAGATAGGCCAGAGTTCTAAGAGGGATGGTGATGGTTGCATGCACACAGTCACAAGCACAGAAGAAAAAGGTTTTCTTTCTTTTCTTTTGCTGCAAGAATAAATTGCATTAATATTTGACAGTTTGTGACAAACATGACACAAACCAGAAATATATATGCAGACAAGAGTAAAAAAAAAAGCAAAAAAAATAAATAAATAAAAAAAAAAAGCACTATCTTACTTACATGACTCAGTTAAAAACATAGATACAATATATGCATACACTTCATTGTTACACATCCTACATGACCTTCCTCTCTTTGCTGCATTCTTTCTCACAGCGTCCACATTATCTTGAATAATGATATGTCAAATTTGCATTTAATCTTTAAACTACGGGTCTACACAACCTTTTTTTACAATTTCAAAGGAGTTCCTGTTTATATTTTGCCTCCTGCTATGTTTCTAGAAAGTGTATCACATTATTTCTGTCCCCATCTGACAGCTGCTTAAGTTGCCTGTATGAGATAAACTGATAAACATCTGCCATGATCATCAAACATATAGCACCAGAATGACTGTTAATGAGTCAAACACAAGCCAGATTGTAGCATCTTAGTCAATACTATAGCGACAAGCAAGAACTCCTGATGTTCCACAGGATGTTTTAACTGCCAGATTACTGCAGGCACAGAGAAATGCACATTAATGCGCACTCCTCTTTTTTTTTATTAAGTACTGGTTGTGCCATCTTGTCCGGCCCCCTTGGGTTTATATCCTCTCCACTCCTAAAGCACTCCTAAAAGTCAACCGCAGTTCTACCTCAGGGCTCATTGCACCAACTGTTCCTCCATATTTACGAAGTGGAATAAACAAGTAGTCTCAACCCCAGCAATGAAACAAAGTTCCAAAATACACTCCTGCCAACCCAGTCTGGTTTTACTCAAGAGCTTGTGAAGCTTGCGGCAGGGTACATTTCACAGCAGTGCATGACATTATCTATCTTTAAAGTAAGTTATACTGGATATAGTGGAATACATATCCTGGCAGGGCTGTTTGTTGTTTTTGTGTTGTTTGGGCGGGTCAGGAGGTAGCTGGGCTTTATGCTGTTATGTGAACAAGCTAAAATAATAGAATACAAAAACAGGGATCTCTAAGACACTGCAGCTCAAACTATGACATCTTTTCCTGAGGCCTCAATTCACCCAGACATGAACAGGCTGTGCGCTCAGATACATTCAAAACACAGCCTTTTCAGATGCTTTAATGATAATAACCAATATTATTTAAAGGGATGTTTCAGTTTTTTTGAAGTGGGGTTGGATGAGTTATGAGCATAGACTGTATAGATAATAGACGTAGTATCCGTGACATCACCCATCTGTTTCTGAAGCGCTGTTTTGAGGCCAATCGTCGGCGGGAGCCATATTGCTGCTGTTGAGCGATTGTGACGTATAGAGGCGGGCTTTGAGCCTCCTAGCCAACAGCTACAGTGTTCCCGCCTGTCAGTCAAGTCAGCTGTGCCTCTCATTGTTAGACTTGTAATCTCAATATCTTTGAAATCACAGCGTTAGAAAAAAATTCACCCCCGTACAGTGTGTACAGATGATGTGCCAGTCTCAAGTGGATCCTCAATGAACGGCAGTTTTTAACACTTCTGCATTGGAAGAAACCGTATTCAAGCTAGGCTATGGTTATCTGCAGATGGGGCCAAGTCTGCCATGTAATTTATCTAATTTAGAAAGACTCCGACCCAAGCTCTCTTCTCTCGGTTTAGGTGAACACTCTACTGAGCAATTTTTCAGCACTTTACTTTGCCATCAGAAAGTCATTTGCTTTTGCAGTATTTGCAGACACAACACAGTCATGCTCTTCCGCATGCAGCAAAATGATCATCTAATCAGGTCCTTGATATAAGTTTTCGTGATATATTGTGAATTTTTATATTTTTGCATCTCAGTTTGTCACTAAATGCCTAGGATCACACAGTTAGGTCTGGAGAGTTTGTTATTTCAGCTCAGTCTTCCCCTAAAGCAGATAACTCAATGTATTGTGATAAGGTAGACCTGAACAGCTGACCGGTGTGCTGCATGTGGAAGAGCATGCCTGTGTTGCATCTTCAAAAAGTGCAAAAACAAACAAGTTATCTGATGGCAAAGTAAAGTGCTGAAAAGTTTCGAGATAAGTGCTTGAATCAGAGTCTCTCAAAATTAGACAAATTACATTGCAGATTCAACCCTGTGTAGATAACTGTGGCCGAGGTTGCATGCTGTTTCACCGGGCAGTTTTTCATTGAAGGGGTGGATCTGGATGGCATCCATTGTGGCTTTTACAACTACTAATGACATCTAATTTATACCACCCAACTTAAAAAAAACCTGAAATATCCCTTTGAAAAGAAAAACAGTCATTTTCACAGCTCAGATTCTTTTTCAAAGCAGTTAAATCCCTCTTGATTCATTTCTAAAACTGCATTTAGTGTCTTGTGTATCCCTACATTCCAAGGTCTCCACATTGTTGGACTTGCCCATAAAATATCTGGAGGTAGGCATCCAAAAATCATCCATATTACAGTCATGGCCAAAAGTTTTGAGAATGACACAAATATTACATTTTCACAAAGACTGCTGCTTCAGGGTTTTTAGGTGTTTTTGTCAGATGTTTCTATGGTATAATGAAATACAATTAGAAGCATTTCATAAGTATCAAAAGCTTTTATTGAGAATTACACAGAATTCATGCAATAAGTCAATATTTGCAGTGTTGACCCTTCTTTTTCAAGACCTCTGCAATTCTCCCTGGCATGCTGTCAATCAACTTCTGGACCAAATCCTGACTGATGGCAGTCCATTCTTGCATAATCAATGCTTGGAGTTTGTCAGAATTTGTGGGTTTTTGATTGTCCACCCGCCTCTTGAGGATTGACCACAAGTTCTCAATGGGATTAAGATCTGGGGAGTTTCCTGGCCAAGGGCCCAAAATCTTAATGTTTTGTTCCCCGAGCCATTTTGTTATGACTTTTGCTTTATGGCAAGGTGCTCCATCATGCTGGAAAAGGCATGCTTCATCACCAAACTGCCCTTGGATGGTTGGGAGAAGTTGCTCTCGGAGGACGTTCTGGTACCATTCTTTATTCATGGCTGTGTTTTTAGGCAAGATTGTGAGAGAGCCCACTCCCTTGACCGAAAAGCAACCCCACACATGAATGGTCTCAGGATGCTTCACTGTTGGCAAGAGACAGGACTGATGATAGCGCTCACCTCGTCTTCTCCGAACAAGCCTTCCTCCAGATGCCCCAAACAATCGGAAAGGGGATTCATCAGAGAAAATGACTTTACCCCAGTCCTCAGCAGTCCAGTCCCTGTACCTTCTGCAGAATATCAGTCTGTCCCTGATGTTTTTACTGGAGAGAAGTGGCTTCTTTGCTGCCCTCCTTGACACCAGGCCTTCCTCCAAAAGTCTTCGCCTCACTGTGCGTGCAGATGCACTCACACCTGCCTGCTGCCATTCCTGAGCAAGCTCTGCACTGGTGTTGGCCCGATCCCGCAGCTGTAACACCTTCAGGAGACGGTCCTGGCGCTTGCTGGACTTTCTTGGGCGCCCTGGAGCCTGTTTGGCAACAATTGAACCTCTCTCCTTGAAGTTCTTGATAATTCGATAGACGGTTGACTGAGGTGCAATCTTACTCGCTGCTATAAACTTCCCTGTTAGGCCCTTTTTGTGCAATGCAATGATGGCTGCACGTGTTTCCTTGCAGGTAACCATGGCTAGCAGATGAGGAACAATGGTGTCATGCACCATCTTCCTTTTAAAGTGTCCAGTCACTCAATCATGACAGATTGATCGCCAGCCTTGTCCTCATCAACACCCACACCTGTGTTAATGTGTGTGACACCTGTGTGTCATTGAAATGATGTTAGCTGGTCCTTTTGTGGCAGGGCTGAAATGCAGTGGAAATGTGTTTTTGGTGATGAAGTTCATTTTCAAGGCAAAGAGGGACTTTGCAATGAATTGCAGTTGAGCTGATCACTCCTCATCACATTCTGGAGTATATGCAAATTGCCATTATAAAAACTGAAGCAGCAGACTTTGTGAAAATTAATAGTTGTGTCATTCTCAAAACTTTTGGCCATGACTGTACATTCCAAGGTCTCCACATTGTTGGACTTGCCCGTAAAATATCTGGAGGTAGGCATCCAAAAATCATCCATATTACATGCCAAAAAACCACCCCTGCTTTGTTTTGGCATGAAAGAGCAATAGACTTACATTAAAGCACTCCAGGTCTTCATGCTGATTTTAGTGACCCTGCCAGCATGAGAGATACAATCCAGTGACCTTCAAAGATCTTATTATTTCCATATTTACTGAAAGTTGAAGTTGTAACATAAATTGACAAGTGAATTAATACCTGTCCTGAAGCTCAGCTTCGCACTCCTACTCAACAGCCAAGAAAAATCATTGCATCACCAGGCGGCTGTGGCTCAGTGGGTGGAGTCGGCTGTCCATCAATCGAAAGGTTGGTGGTTCAATCCCAGCTCCTGCATTCACATACCGAAGTGTCCTTGAGCAAGACTCAAGACCCCAAATTGCCATCAATGAGTGAATAGGTGTGAATATGTGAAACAACCAGTAGTTTGAGTGATCAGAAAGACTAGAAAAGTGCTATACACTGCACCTTCCCACAGCATGAAATGTTAAAACCACACATGAGTTAAAGATCTGAGCGGGTTAATGTGCCTTGTACGTCCCTGAAGGGACAGACATGTTTTACCCTTTGGCATGGTTTGATTTTAGGTTTTTTGTCTAAAGGAACATTATGTCCCTAAAGTGAATAAAGGAGCTTTAATGCTTTGTTACAAGAAAATGGAAGCTTTCACAAGGTACAGATTTGTCCTTGATGTGCTTCCACAACTGTAACACGACACCTTGTACCTTAAAGTGATAAAAGTATACTTACATATTCAAAGAGCATGAATACATAAATATAAATGAACATGCATACAATTCTGTGCTGCTTTTAGCTGCAAGATTTCTTTGTGGAGCAGCAGAGCAATGAATATTGCTTTTATTAAGACACCACATTCAGATACCATCAATGCATGAGAAAAACACAAGATGTCGACTTTCCTTCAGGATTTTATGGGAAGTGTTCAAAACTACAACAGCTTGAGGTCACTTTCACAACATAGAACATTTTGTTTGGACAGATAAAGTTGTAGAGAAATGAAAACCATGCTTACATGTTTGTAGAAAGTCATAATGGATAGAAGGATCCATCATGAGATGTTTGAGGATGTCACCCTCTTTTTGTCTCAGTAAGAAATAACATGTTTTATTGTCATATAGATAATATCAGAGCAATAGGAGATATAGATTCAGCTGGCTCATGTCTTTAACAGAAACAGAAAGCACTGTGACAGTGTTTGTTATGTTGTGTTCACTTTACTGTACACACTTTTTATGCTGAAGTCAAAGGAGACACAGGGACAGAAGCACAATACATCTCAGTATGAATCCAATTTCTAAACTGACTTTGGAAAATACATGCAACAAAATGTGTGTGTGTTTCCATGTGGTCTTGGATATTCATACTAATGGCTTATACATCCCAGAGGATATCACCTCCCTTCGCCTCTCTACATGCGTAGCTATGTCCTGTAGTTGGTCCTCGTGGCGTACACACTGTAATTGCACTTAACAGTTGAATTAGCAGCTTTTATATTTTCAGTGTACAGCTTTTTATCCTGTTAACTAATATATGATAACCAAGCTCTAATGTCCACATCCAGATCAAAAATACATGAACCTGTAAATACAACCTGTTATGAGTAAATAATATACAACCATGTTCTGCAGTGTAGCTCTGTTAGAATTGTCAAAATGAAGAACAAGCTCTCCTCAAATTAACTTTGCAATAATCCTCATCTGGCTTTAGAAATAAAAATCCAATCAGCCACTTCTTAATATTCACAATAGAATAAATGAACCCAGGCAGACAGCCCAAAGATACATAATTTATAACCACATCCCATCAACTCAGTCACAACATTATGCTGCCAGGCAATGCAGTGGTTGTTGATATTCATCTTACAACAGTAAGTGAGGTCTATTTCATCCTTCCTAACGGCCTGAGGGGGTGCTTTAAGCGATAAATCACACCATATTGCACATGTGCAGGTCAAGTTGTTATACCAACAGTCAGTTGACCCCTAATGCTTCCTGATTACATGTATTCCAGAGGAGAGAGTGCCAACAGAGGAGCTGTTCATTCTCATTCTCTTGCTTTGCAGGTACAAAGTAGAAGATCCCTGTAACCTATGTAGAGGCGCATAGCAGAAGCTGAGGCTCTATGTTGCAGCTAGTCTCTGGCAGCCCTGTGATTCTTTTCATGAGCTCTCAGCCTCCAAGAGCTACAACGAGTTTAACCCTCCAGAGGCAATAGCTTTGTTGGCCTTGCTTCAGCAGTTGGTACGCACCCACACTGTAGAGGTGTTCTGTGTTCTTTGTTACTACAGTTGTCTAGCAATGGAGGAAGAAGGGCAAGTTTGTCTACAGCAAACAGGATGTTGTCTTCATGAGGTTAAGCTCTGACAGAAACTCCTTGGGGCACTGTAGCTATGCCTTTCCCTGCTGAAGCCACTGCAGAAGGACATCCACTCAATTGCAATGTCTGCATTGGGGTTTGGGGAATATCAGAGGAGATCACTTTCCCATGATCTGATAGGTGAGGTAGGCTCCCACACATCACTCTACAATTCAGGTGGGGATCAATATTGAGGTGGACCTGGCTTGCCTGCTGGCACAGTCACCAATGACTTTTTCCGGCACAGTTTAGCCCTAGCCATCTTCAATGGACCTTCTTCAGAGGATTACCTGAGGGAATTGCACGCATGCTGGAGAGATATGGAGTTCTCTTTCATGCTAGGTTTGATGAACGGATCGTGGTGGCACTGCAGGATGCAGCCAAAGTTGGTCTGGGCTAAATGCCAGGAATTGAGCCAACCAGTTGAGCTGGATGCTGGATCCCCATCTTACATAGGTTGAAAACCATAGACTGTATATATAATGGATGGCGTCGCTTTGCCTTTTCCCATTGTACGGTTTTGAAGCCAAAATATCCCGTTCCAGAAAGCTGCCATCTTGTAAATTTTCTGCAGCCAGAGTCTGCGCTGTAGGGAATTTGTGTGTTTCCATGGTAACAAGCTCCGCCCTACAGCGTAGCATCCCGAGGTCCTACGGAGTTTCTCTCTACGGCAGCTGTCAATCAAAATAAACCCGGATGTAAAACCCTGTTTTTTAACCTCTAATAACTAACGAAAAGAAACTCTTCAGAAAAAAGAGTCCTTGAACACAAAACAGTCAAATAATAACTACATATCACCACAGCATACGGATGTGAGAAACATTCATACCATGTGTATTTATTTTTTAAAGTTGGAATTCAAATGAATGGGGGAGACAGAGTTTTTGACCTATACTGCAGTCAGCCACTAGGGGGAGCAGTTTTTGTGGGCAGCCTCACTCCGAGCCGAGCGAGATGACGTCCATTTTATATATAGTCTGTGGTGAAAATGTTAAAAACCAACGATAAATGAATGATAAGTTCAATGTGTATTCTAAGAAATAGCTTACTTAGTATCTCAGCATGTCTGTTGTACATAAATCTGCCTTTTTTAGTCAATGTCTCACTCTAAAGCATAACCACATGTATATGTTACTAACGGCTCACCAGTTGTATCAAAATGTTCAGCTAATATTTGCCAGTGTTAAAGCTAGGGTTGGTATTCACGGAAAACTAGCATGAATTTGAATGTAGCATTTCCTCAGGACTCCATCTAACACCCCCCCCCCCCCCAGGTCCGAGGTCGAGCGAGAGGGGCAGTAAATAGAGTCAGGGGAAGCAGAGGCAGGAGACGGGGACTCGGAGTACACGCCAGGGAAATGTACCCGCAGGAGGCGGGCAGAACGGCAGGACGGGATTTGATTGGTTTCATCATTTGGCTCCTGATGGCAGGGATTGGTTGGTGTTTTCCCAGGTTTACTCCGGCTGTAGATAGCAGCTTTTTTTACCTCTTTTTTTAAGAACACTTTGGGCCTGATCTACTAAGATCCCAAATAACGAGCGCTAATTTGCGTGTGCAAATAATAATTTTGCACGTGCTATTTCTGGGCGTGTTGCGGGTGATCTACTATGACTGTGTGCGGACCGCCCTTTAATGAGGATTTTGCGTGTGCTATCGGCTGTCACCATGGAGAGTTTGAGAGAACAGAGTGGTCTTAAGCGATAAATGAAGTTTGAAGACATGGAGTTAGAGGTCTTTGTGGAGGAGGGAAATAAACACATCTGTGAACTCCAGAAAAGGTGAATGCTGTGAGAAAAAAACAGAAGATCTGCCGATGAAATAAACGCATCTACTCTGCTCCAAAATGCAATCAGTGTTTTGATGGAGTTTAGAGATCAATTTGATGAGGCCTGTCCCTGCTTTTATTTTTTACTCTTCCCGTCAACGTTGCACCTTCTGAGCGCTCATTCTCCAAGTTAAAACTAACTAAAAACCCCTTGATGAGCACGGTGGGACAGGAGAGACTGAGTGGACATGTCATGTTATCTATTGAGAATGACAGATCAAAGAAAATGGACATACAGTGCATCGTGGACAAGTCCGCGGAGCTTAAGGCTCGTCCAAACAGTGGTGAGTAGGCCGAGAACCTAATGTTGATTTTTTGTTTGTATGTGAACATGTGGGCCGCTGTGCCAATTTTACTAAACTGTATATCTGTTGATACAGTGACCTACTGTGCTCTCATTATATGAAAAAGTTAAAGTGGGTGTCAGAATGATGCAGTCGCTATCCGTGGTGCTGAACTGCTTTGAATGTGTGTTGTTTTATTTATTTATTTGTGTTGTTTCTTGGTTTGTTAGACTTCATGTCCGTTTGATTGACTTAAAAATGACATAAACTCTGTGTAAAAACTGTAGTAATGCTTGTAAGCCCCGCTGTTGTGAGCATGTTGTAAAGCGATGTTATGATGAGCTTTACAGTGACCGCAGCCATGTGTGTGTAACGCTGTGCCAGTTTGCACCTGCCATTCAAACGTGCTAAATATAGACACAGCGCTCGCTATCTGCTTCAGGTTTGATAAATCTCATTGCGTGTGCTAAATGATTACATTTGCATCTCCTCCTCCCAGTATTGTGCACTTTCTGATAACCTGCATGTATTCTGCATATTCATGAAGGCAAACACGCTAAATGAATAGCGAGTGCTATTTTGCTCATTTGACAGACGCAATCCTCAGTGCTCCCGGTTAGTAAATCTGCTTTGCGCGCGCTATCAAGTTTGCACGTGTTTTTATACACGCAAATGCTTAGTAGATTGGGCCCATTATGTATTGATTACCATCGGGACAGAAAGATCATTTTAACCAGTATAACAAAAAGTGGTAACACTTTACAATAAGGGTCCCTTAATTAGCGTTAGTAAATGCATTATTAAGCATTAATTAACAGTTTAATAATAGTTTAATAACCGTTATAATGTATTACCTAACATTAACTAACACATTAGTTAGTGCATTAATAAGCAGTTAATTAATGTCCACTGCTCAGAGTTAATTAATACATTATTAAGCATTAATAAAAGTTACAAAACTTAATTAGTTAACCATTAGTGAATGCTTTCTGGACCCTTATTGTAAAGTGTAACACATGCATCACTTAAGTAACACATTATAAATGCTAAACTGCCTCATAAGCAGAAGCATAAGCGTGTGCATCACTTTTAAGTGTCCTCTGGAAACACTTCTGTTGTGTTGCTGTCTATTTGCAGCGCTTTTTTTAATGTGTAGTGCTGTTGTCTTTGCATCGCGTTTTCTAAATGCTGCGCATGTGTTGTCAAATTGATGAAGATGTTTTCTTAATTTGCTTGTGTTTTGTCTTTTTGCATGTGTTTTCTTAAGTTGCAGTGCTGTGAGCTCTCAGGGCCACCGTACTTCTCTGTGCCAGTTGAGATGTTATCTGTGATTATCTGTTTTATTCTAAATAAAATGTGTTGAATTCTTTATATGTGTTGCTTCAACTACATTTCAACTCATTTTGCTTCAGCGTATGTGTTACCTAAGGGATACATGTGTTACACTTTACAATAAGGGTCCAAAAAGCATTCACTAATGCTTAATTATGGTTAAGTAATGCTTATGAGGCAGTTTAGCATTTATAATGTGTTACTTAAGTGATGCATGTGTTACACTTTACAATAAGGGTCCAGAAAGCATTCACTAATGGTTAACTAATTAAGTTTTGTAACTTTTATTAATGCTTAATAATGTATTAATTAACTCTGAGCAGTGGACATTAATTAACTGCTTATTAATGCATTAGCTAATGTGTTAGTTAATGTTAGGTAATACATTATAACGATTATTAAACTATTATTAAACTGTTAATTAATGCTTAATAATGCATGAACTAACGCTAATTAAGGGACCCTTATTGTAAAGTGTTACCCAAAAGTGGATCTAAATCTGACTACCAACCCCAGCTTTAATCATTAGAACACTGGCTTATTTTTGGATTAGCCAACCATCATTATTGTTAGCTAAGAGAACAGAATGTTGAACCAGTGACTTTGTGACCGGAGCTCAGCCTCTATAACTCATTAGCATATTCATACTGAGTATTGACTCACTGTAAATTGAACGCTAGGCTGACTAACAGTGCCATATGGACTGGACAGATGTATGTGCCACCACCAAGGGACATGATGAGCTATTTATATGTTACCCGCTCACTCTCTCATTTACTCCTAACTTCCTTGCTGTGGGCTGTGTAGTCTGAGCTTTAGCAGAGTGAACATGCTGGAGAAAAACCCACTCAGGTAAATTATTCATCACAAGGCTTGCATCTAATAAAGGAAGCTGGATGTCTGCAGCACGTAGCCCAACAACGGCTTTAAAAAAAAAAAAAAAAACTGGGATAATATTTGTTGAGATCAAAGTGACACTAGCTAAATTATAATTGATGACACTAAAGGCGGTGACATTGCTCTGCTTAATGATCAAAGACAGACTAACAAGCAGCACAATCAGTCAGGACCGGCTGCCACGCAAAGCTGTTCCAGCAGGTTTGGCTGAGGCGATGCAGGGCGGGAGCCAGCGTTCAAGGGCTTGTACTTAGACACAAATATTCAGGCTCTTAGTTTATGACTGCAACAGCAGATGATAAAAATCCAGGCCCACAGAATTAGTTTGAATGAAGACAGAAGGAAGCTCCATTTTCATGCTGATACTTATTATCTGCTGCATAAAAATAAAATTGTAACTTAATAGATCCATTTACAGAGATTGGAACATGTACGCAGCAAACATTTAGATGGCTGATGAGAAAATAACAACATGGCACTGATAATGGTAAAGAGCCAATCATGTTAAAATAAAATAAAAAACACAACAAACATAAAAAGAAGTTCTGAAATCTGACAGATTCCTGATTGTAGTGATACATTATTTGCATTTTTCCCTTGGGTCATTGTGTATTCACACTGCAATATTGCAAATGAGGCCAAAGGACACACCACCACAGGGCTTTCCGTATGTCAATATGTCACAGTATCTCTTATTTCCACAGCATAGGTAAACAAAAGGCATACATACTGGTCTCAGTGGATATAGGAATGAGTTGTGGGTCTATACGGAGCAACAAGGAGGTCAAATGTCTGATCAATATTTGGTTAGATGAGCATATTTGTCAAATGTTGGACACTGCTTGCAGGGATATGGAAGTCGAGCCCAGTGATGTTGCTACACGTATCTCTTCTGTTGATGTTTAGTTGAATGGAGACGTGAGTAACATGTAAGAGATAATGTATGGTTAGCATGCAGTTACGGGAAATAGAACCCTGTCAGGGTGAGACAAGACAGGTCTTGCCCACCCTTTTTTAAACCTTTAATTAAAAGATAATTTTATTGATTGAAATTTCTTTAGTTTTTAAAAAATATTCCCAGTGATTCCACAGCAGTGATCGTTCCATGGTGATGGATTCTTCTCTGCCTGTTGCGGTGGATTGAACATGAAACTGTCCTCATTCAGCTCTCCTTCTTCTCTGAGCTCTGTGGTTCACACACCTTTAAAAAGAAACTAATGTCAAAACTTTGAACCCTGCTGCTATCATCACCACTGCTCATGGTTTAACTTTGTTTGTAGCGATCGGTAAGTCAAAGTTGATCTCACCTGCTCTGCTCATTGCTAGGAATGCAGGATATGATCCATCCATCCATCCATTTTCTTCTGCTTATCCGGGGTCGGGTAGCGGGGATAGCAGTCCAAGCAGATCGACCCAGACATCCCTCTCCCCAGCAACACTTTCCAGCTCCTCCTGGGGAATCCCGAGGTAATCCCAGACCATGTTGGAGATATAGGCTGTTTCTGAAACCGCTTACTATACTAGCAGTACGTACTGATTTGGCTAACATTCAGTATGTAGTAAGTAGTATGTGATGGAGGTTTTAAAATCTGGGCAGATAAAGGTAGAAGACCTTTATAAGGATGTCCACCTTCTTACATTTGATCAATTATGTCAAACATATGACATTCCACAGAAGCATTTCTTTAAATATTTACAAGTAAAACATTTTATAATGTCAAAACATAAACATGTTGTATCTCTTTTTTTTTTCTCTCTCTTTTCTTCTATTGACAGCTAATATCATGTTCTGTAAAAGAGGGCGTGCACACCTAGGTGGGCCAAAAAAAATTTAAAATAAGAGAAAGTGAAAGAAAGATTACATAAGGATATACAAAGGGACAGGGAGAGAGAAGGAGAGAGAGACCTAACACACTTAGATGGAGAGGGACCATCTCACCATGACGCCAAAAACTCTGTGGGGTGATACTAATGATTAAGCAACCCTTAGTGTCCACAATCATTACTGAAGCTTGGGTCGCAGAGGGTTGCCGCCGTGCTGTGTTCTATTTGTGTAACGAGACCACCACTGGTGCAGATGAAACCACTTGGGTCAGATCAGCCGAGCGGTACGGCCCGGCACCCGGGCCGCGAGAGCAGTCAGACCGAAGGACCCAACCCGCCGCGGGAGACCCAGGCCAGGGGACAAGCCAAGGACCCAGACCGGAAGCAAACAGGTACCGCCGGAGCACCCAGGGCGACCCCCAGGTCACCCAGTAGGAGGAAAGGGGGGCGAGGGGGGAGAGATCCCGCAGCCCCCCCAAGGGACACCCCCACAACACCGCCCCCACAGCCCCCCAAAACGGAGCCAAAGGAGCCACCAGGGCCGAGGGGGCCCAGCACCAGGAGCAGACAGCCAGGCAGACGGGTAGGACCAGGACCAGAGCCCGCCAACCGGCGTGCCGGAGTGGGGGGAGGGCGGAGGCGGCAGGGCCAATCACCCCCGCCCCCCCCAGACGGCCCGACAACTCCCCCCAGCAAAGCCCCCCACCCATGCCCTGCGACTGATGGACCAGGCCGCGTGGGCATGGAGGGACACCCCAATGGCTGCCGTAGTAACACCCCCCCAGCTGCGCGCCACCCCACCCCCCAAAGAGGACCGCGAGGGAACCCCCGGTAAACCCGGCCCCGAGGGCAGCCGCGGACCAGGCCCCCACAGGGGACGGGGCAGCAGGGGGACGGAGGGTGACAGGGACACCAGCCACCCACCCAGCCCCGATGGACCCCCAACGAGTAGGGCCGAGCCAAACACTAAGGCCCCGCCAAACCTGAACTGTGTGTGTGTGATATGATTTGAATTTTGTTTTGTTTGTTTTTTTGTTGTATGTATGTTTGCTAGTGAGGTGGATTAAAATAGGGGGGGGGCAGGAAGAAAACATGTTGTATCTCAACCACCATTATCTTGTTTGGAGAATCTTACACTCCAGAATCTAGAGGGGAGAGGTCAAATTTCTTTATTTTATACAGCTCTTGTAGCACATGATAAGGAAACCACCACTGATAGGCTGGATGCGTGGAGATCTGACCTCCAGGAGGATATACATGAGGCAGATTGGGAAGCGGCATGTTTAAAGGCTCAAAAACAATCAATTAATACAAGGATGAAACTCCTACAATATAAATGGTTGATGAGAACTTATATTACCCCAGTCAAATTGAATCATTGGTCACCCAACATCCCAGATACCTGTAGTAAATGTTTGGAAGGACAGGGTACTCTGTTTCACTGTGTCTGGGACTGTCCACAACTACAGAATTACTGGAAGTCAGTCGTACAAACTTTATCTAAGATCGCTGGAGTGAGTGTGCCTTTTCAAGCAAAGATGTGTGTGTTTGGGTTTACACCCAGAGAACTGTACGTTTACCTCAAGACAACTAAAACTCATCGACTTTGGACTCCTGCAGGCCAGGAGGTTGATATCTTTATACTGGAGGAAAGTTGATGTGCCCTCAATGCATATGTGGGTGAAGGAGATGGCATCATGCATTGTATTGGAACACCTTTGTCATGATCCTCATCATGGCAGCCCTCCCCTCTCCCTCTTTGTGTGTGTGTTTTGTCATTTCCCTGTCTGTTACTCCTCCTCCTGTGTCTCTTCCCCTTGTTTGTGTCTTGTGGGTGAATGTGGGCGGGGTTTCCATTCTGCAGGCAGCACCAGGTGAAGCCACTCAATAATCAACCCTCTCCTATAAAGACTCTGGATTCTCTCCTACTCGTTGCCAGATCATACTTCAGTTTTCAGTGGTAAACTGAGTCCGTGGCTCCTCAAGCATGTTTTTGTTTTGCTTGTCTTTGTGTGTGTTTAGCTGACATCCTTGTGTGTTTTCATCTTGCTTGAGAGATTGTTAGCATGTTTCCCGCTCTCATGCTGATCGCTTCCCTGTCTGCTGCTGAACCTGCCTGCCTTTGCCTGAGCTCCAGTTACCCTCTGTGGGAGGACGCTGGAAAGAGGGACTGCTCCACTCGTTACCCACGGCGCCATTACCACGGAGTAAACTCTAAATAAAAGACTTGTATTTTCACAATCCAGCTTGCCTGAGTTCTGCTTTTGGGTCCAGTCCTAGTGACAATCATAACAACCTTACTTATATTGTCAGGGGAAAGGGGGGAGATTTTCAAGTAATTTGGTCACCTTTTAATTGAGTTTCTCAGGCGTTACGAAGTGAATTGATTGAAAAGTGGTGCTGTGTTGTGTATTTACTTATTTTATTTAATTATTATTATTTTTTGCCTTGCTTTTTATTTCATTTTTTAAATTTTATTATTCTATTGTATTTTACTCATTTTCATTTATTTATTTGGAGGGATTATGTTGTTGGTATGTGTATTGTATGTCAATTGTACCATTTAGTATTTGTCTTGTCATAAAACACAATAAATATATTGTTTAAAAAAAAAAAAAAGTAGTATGTGAAGAAGAGCAAAATCTGCAGTAAACCAAAACTCCCCGGATGTCTACTGATTTGGGAAAATTTCACAGTATGCACTGGACCAGTCTGCCTCTTATTTTGACAGGAGGAAATCCGTTTCTGGGTGCTGTGAAGGTTATTGAATTACATATAAACCACTTCCTAACTTTTTAAATCATCAGTGATGCTAAAGAAGCAGTTTCTCTATCAGCTCGGCAGTTGTTTACATCCGCTTTCCAAAACTGGAAATCTAGTGACGTGTGGTCCAGCATCCTGCAACACAGATCCAACAGAACAGTCAGACTACATACTAAATTCAAACGCAGTATGTAGTAGGCAATACCTACTGTCTACTACAGTGGTGTCCAAACTTTTTTCAAGGAGGGCCACATTTGATGTTGTCAGAATACCTCAGGGCCAGTGGCTCCTACTGAGACTTGGGAATCATAAACGTTATATATGAACTCTATTTAATAACAATTATTTTACATTTTTTCTCAATAAATCAGTAACTAGGAAGTCCTCAGTTCTCCACAAGCCATGTATACATTAGCAAACTTTATCTTCTTCTGGAGGAAAATGTTTTTCATTAGGGTCGGGCAATATGGGAAAAATATTGTCTCATTATTTTTCTATGGCAGGATCACGATCTGGATTTCATCACACTTATTTTTCATGTTGTTTTTAAGACTTTTCCGACCAGCAGACAACATTTTAAGAACTAAATAATTATTTTCCTGAGTTCTGAAAAAAATTTATCCACCAAATTTTGCTTTTTCTGCACAATTTCATAATTTTGATCTTGTCTTGTGTCCTCTTGTGTCTTCTGAACTTTTAGTGTTCATCAAGAACATTTTCACATCATGGTGAAAACACTAATTTGTAAACCTGTCCACTCTAAGAGTTCTTGTGTTTCTTCTTCATTGCCGTCTTGCAGAATTCCCAGAGCTTTGGCTTTATAAAAGTAGTCCATGTTAAGTTTTTTGAGACGTTTCTGGATTGACTTTAGTTTTGTTTGTGCGCTTCAAAGAAACTGCAAATGTACAGATAATTCAGAATGTGATTAATTTCTGTGCTAAATTAACACGTTTTATGATGGAAGCTTGGGGCCATAAATAAATGGACCTTGGGCCAAGATTGGCCCCCGGGCCATAGTTTGGACACCCCTGGTCTACTACATTAGTAAGTAGTATGTAGCAGGTCGTTTCAGAAACAGCCATAGTCCCTCCACCGAGTTCTGGGTCTACCCCGGGGCCTTCTCCCAGTTGGACGTGCCTGGAACACCTCTAAAGGGAGGCGTCCAGGAGGCATCCTTGTTAGATGCCTGAACCACTTCAGCTGACTCGATGCAGAGGTTGGAACGTAGACTGACTGGTAAATCGAAAGCTTTGCCTTCTGGCTCAGCTCCCTCTTCACAGTGACGGTCCAATACAATGCAGTCATCACTGCTGCCGCTGCACCAATCCGCCTTTTGGTCTCACGCTTCACTTTACCCCGACTCGCGAACAAGACCCAGAGAACCCAAGATGTAAATATCCATGTTGTTTTTTTAGCCAGCCACATTATCATGCTAAGTGAAATCAGCGTTTTTGCCACATTGTTTTGATGTAAATGGAAACTAAAAACAACAAGCAGAAGCACAATGTGTCTGAACTCTTTTCTGTGGATTGATTTGACATGACGTGTGATCAATTTGCCTCTGGTGTTGCTAATGTTATTCACTGTGAATGAAAAAAGTCAACTTTATTTTACTTAATATTCAATAAAGCTATTTAAAAATCTGATGGTCTAATTTGATTGACTATTATATATATATATATATATATATATATATATATATATATATGTATATATATATATATATATATATATATACATATATGTGTATATGGCAAGCCGTTCAGGAAATAATATATTGAATGAAAGTCTGAATATATTGAATGAAACTCGATATATATGGAATGAAGTCTGAATATATGGAATGAAACTCGATATATATGGAATGAAGTCTGAATATATTGAATGAAACTCGATATATATGGAATGAAACTCGATATATATGGAATGAAACTCGATATATATGGAATGAAAGTCTGAATATATGGAATGAAACTCGATATATATGGAATGAAGTCTGAATATATTGAATGAAACTCGATATATATGGAATGAAACTCGATATATATGGAATGAAACTCGATATATATGGAATGAAAGTCTGAATATATGGAATGAAACTTGATATATATGGAATGAAAGTCTGAATATATGGAATGAAACTTGATATATATGAAATGAAAGTCTGAATATATGGAATGAAACTTGATATATATGGAATGAAAGTCTGAATATATGGAATGAAACTTGATATATATGGAATGAAAGTCTGAATATATGGAATGAAACTTGATATATATGGAATGAAAGTCTGAATATATGGAATGAAACTTGATATATATGGAATGAAGTCTGAATATATTGAATGAAACTCGATATATATGGAATGAAGTCTGAATATATTGAATGAAAGCTTAAATAAGTACTCTGAACACCACTTCTAATCGTA
Source organism: Notolabrus celidotus (assembly GCF_009762535.1). Lineage (NCBI taxonomy): Eukaryota > Metazoa > Chordata > Actinopteri > Labriformes > Labridae > Notolabrus > Notolabrus celidotus. Next base: position 39,843,271 of record NC_048273.1, on the reverse strand, counting down.
TTGTTTTATTGTCATCAAAGAGACTCATCTTTTATTAATGTCTCTCTGAAAATAACCTTTTGCACTTCTTTTTAGTGTTTCTGAGGGGACACATTTTCCTCTACCTCTGTAACCTGTGGTAATTTGGTCGTACTTTTTCATTACACTCACTCACTGTGTGATGATGCACACAGGTATGAGCTCCACCTGTTAACATTGAACAGGATGCTACATTATCACAAGTCATAACAAAAGTTAGCTAGCGAACTAGAGGACTGAACCACCTGAATAAAGAAGGGGCGATATCTTTAGCCTTTGTAGAAGTGTGTATAACCTGTGATATTTAATATTTTCGTATTTTCACTTGTTTACTACCCTCCTAAATGCTTCTGCAGCCCACTGCTTCGTGTTCCTCTCGTCTCTCTGTGCAGACGGTCCGATCATCACTTTTGGATGAAACCAACTTAATAGAGAGGAGGGGTGGGTTCCTTTTTCCTATACGGATTGACTTAACAGCACATGCATTACCCAAGGGGTTGATAACCCCTTCATTAATTAAAATTGCAGTGAAAACATCTCGTGCTTCCCTCATGGTTGCATTACTAAAAGCTACGTCTAACCGGAAAACAAAATCACACCCCTATGATCACACCCCAGAAAGACAAGATGGCGCAGGCCATACATGACGTCATTTTTCATTCCATATATTCCGAGTTTCATTCCATATATATCGAGTTTCATTCCATATATATCAAGTTTCATTCAATATATTCAGACTTCATTCCATATATATCGAGTTTCATTCCATATATATCGAGTTTCATTCAATATATTCAGACTTCATTCCATATATATCGAGTTTCATTCCATATATATCAAGTTTCATTCCATATATATCGAGTTTCATTCAATATATTCAGACTTCATTCCATATATATCGAGTTTCATTCCATATATTCAGACTTCATTCCATATATATCGAGTTTCATTCCATATATATCAAGTTTCATTCAATATATTCAGACTTCATTCCATATATATCGAGTTTCATTCAATATATTCAGACTTCATTCCATATATATCAAGTTTCATTCCATATATTCAGACTTCATTCCATATATATCAAGTTTCATTCCATATATTCAGACTTCATTCCATATATATCAAGTTTCATTCCATATATTCAGACTTCATTCCATATATATCGAGTTTCATTCCATATATATCAAGTTTCATTCCATATATTCAGACTTCATTCCATATATATCAAGTTTCATTCCATATATTCAGACTTCATTCCATATATATCAAGTTTCATTCAATATATTCAGACTTCATTCCATATATATCGAGTTTCATTCAATATATTCAGACTTCATTCCATATATATCAAGTTTCATTCCATATATTCAGACTTCATTCCATATATATCGAGTTTCATTCCATATATATCAAGTTTCATTCAATATATTCAGACTTTCAATCCATATATTCAGACTTCATTCCATATATATTAATTTCCTGAACGGCTTGCCATATGTGTATATATATATATATATATATATATATATATATATATATATATATGTATATATATATATATATATAAAAAATATATATTTATACACAGTGGGGCACAAAAGTATTTAGTCAGCCACTGATTTTGCAAGTTCTCCCACTTAGAAAGATGAGAGAGGTCTGTAATTTTCATCAGAGGTACACTTCAACTATGAGAGACAAAATGAGAAAAAAAATCCAGGAAATCACATTGTAGGATTTTTAAAGAATTTATTTGTAAATTATGGTGGAAAATAAGTATTTGGTCACCCACAAACAAGCAAGATTTCTGTTTCTCTTGTCTGTGGATTGATTTGACATGACGTGTGATCAGTTTGCCTCTGGTGTTGCTCATGCTAGTGAAAGTTAATAACCTTTGTTAAGGGTTGTCAAGGGGTTTTGGCCAATCAGAATCAAGCATCTCACACAACTGTAGGATCAGTATGACAGCAGGGTAATGATAGCTTATAACTGCTCTTATGCTAACTATCACTTGCACTCAATATTGCCTAGTAGCTGTATGACTGCATCTCTTAAAGAGACTTCTACTTAGTGTGATGAGTCAAGCAGCTTTTGGTTTGGTTGCTGGGTTGATTGTGTTGTCTCTGGAAACACAGCGCTCCAGGGTTCCATTGGAAGTGGGCCATTTTTTTTCGCTCCATTCTTTCCTTACTTCTCCCCCTTTCTCTCTACTGAGTTCACAAGAGCCAACAATGGATTATTTAGAAATCTTCCACGTGCCATATCTATCTGAAGAAGATAGGTCTACATGATCCTACAACAAAAAGCTGGGGAGGAAAGTAGGCTGTTGCCTCCCAAAGCTTTTCATCCATTCCTATTGCCTCTCCTACATCCAGCGCCTTGATCGCCTTTCTCTTTCTTTTTAGACTGAAATGAAAGTGAACATACCATAAGAAGAAGAATTTGGTTGATATAAGATACTTAAATATGGATGTAGAATAGATTTATCACCACAGCTCTCAGTCGTGCTACTTTCCATTATTATTCAATGTGAATGAAAAAAGTCAACTTTATTTTACTTAATATTCAATAAAGCTATTTAAAAATCTGATGGTCTAATTTGATTGACTTTTATATATATATATATGTATATATATATATATTTATACACACAGTGGGGCACAAAAGTATTTAGTCAGCCACTGATTTTGCAAGTTCTCCCACTTAGAAAGATGAGAGAGGTCTGTCATTTTCATCAGAGGTACACTTCAACTATGAGAGACAAAATGAGAAAAAAAATCCAGGAAATCACATTGTAGGATTTTTAAAGAATTGATTTGTAAATGATGGTGGAAAATAAGTATTTGGTCAATAACAAACAAGCAAGATTTCTGTCTCTCACAGACCTGTAACTTCTTCTTTAAGAAGCTCTTCTGTCCTCCACTCGTTACCTGTATTAATGGAACCTGTTTGAACTGGTTATCTGTATAAAAGACACCTGTCCACAGCCTCAAACACTCAGACTCCAAACTCAACCATGGCCAAGACCAAAGAGCTGTCCAAGGACACCAGGAAGAACATTGTGGACCTGCACCAGACTGGGAAGAGTGAATCTACAATAGGCAAGCAGGTTGATGTGAATAAATCAACTGTGGGAGCAATTGTAAGAAAATGGAAGACATACAAGACCATTGATAATCTCCCTCGATCTGGGGCCCCACGCAAGATCTCATCCCGTGGGGTCAAAATGATCATGAGAACGGTGAGTAAAAATCCCAGAACTACACGGAGGGACCTGATGAATGACCTGCAGAGAGCTGGGACCAAAGTAACAAAGGCTACCATCAGTAACACACTACGCTGAGAGGGACTCAAATCCTGTAGCGCCAGGCGTGTCCCCCTGCTTAAGCCAGTACATGTCCAGGCCCGTCTGAAGTTTGCCAGAGAGCATATGGATGACCCAGAAGAGGATTGGGAGAATATCATGTGGTCAGATGAAACCAAAATAGAACTTTCTGGTAAAAACTCAACTTGTCGTGTTTGGAGGAAGAAGAATGCTGAGTTGCATCCCAAGAACACCATACCTACTGTGAAGCATGGGGGTGGAAACCTCATGCTTTGGGGCTGTTTTTCTGCAAAGGGGACAGGACGACTGATCCGTGTTAAGGGAAGAATGAACGGGGCCATGTATCGTGAGGTTTTAAGCCAAAACCTCCTTCCATCAGTGAGAGCATTGAAGATGGAACGTGGCTGGGTCTTCCAGCATGACAATGATCCCAAACACACCGCTCGGGCAACGAAGGAGTGGCTCTGTAAAAAGCATTTCAAGGTCCTGGAGTGGCCTAGCCAGTCTCCAGACCTCAACCCCATAGAAAATTTGTGGAGGGAGTTGAAAGTCTGTGTTGCCCAGTGACAGCCCCAAAACATCACTGCTCTAGAGGAGATCTGCATGGAGGAATGGACCAAAATACCAGCTACAGTGTGTGCAAACCTGGTGAAGACTTACAGGAAACGTTTGACCTCTGTCATTGCCAACAAAGGTTATGTTACAAAGTATTGAGTTGAACTTTTGTTATTGACCAAATACTTATTTTCCACCATCATTTACAAATCAATTCTTTAAAAATCCTACGATGTGATTTCCTGGATTTTTTTTCTCATTTTGTCTCTCATAGTTGAAGTGTACCTCTGATGAAAACTACAGACCTCTCTCATCTTTCTAAGTGGGAGAACTTGCAAAATCAGTGGCTGACTAAATACTTTTATGCCCCACTGTGTATATATATATATATATATATATATATATATATATATATTGTTTCAAATTGATGACAAACTCTCAAATACATTAAAGGAATAGTTCAGTTGTTTTAAAGTAGCATTGTATGGTCAAAAGTAAGTATATTAGCTAGTTGAAAGCCAATAAACCACTGCAGATAGGGTCAACGTTATTCCGTGATTTAGCTCCAACCAGACTTTAAAAATCCAACCAAAACACTGTTCTCAGTGTAACTACATTTTACATGGACATTTTTCAATGTCAAAGCCGAATTGTTTTTGCAATCCTCTCACCCCCAATCTATACAAGGAATGTTTGCGCTGTGTTCCATCAGTGCCGCGGGTTTGCTCCATCTGACAGAATCCATAATCGATGAGTGTTTCTAATCTATATCAGTCCCTCCAGGAAGTTGTGATTTCGTGATCGCAACTATCAACGTAAATTCAACCAATCAGCGCGATTTTTTCGCATTCTTGCAATTTTATACAATCACCGCAACTTTCTCGCAACTTTGACCAATTACCTTAATCTCAGCCCCTGTGCGTCATCAGTTTTGTCATCAATTTCACTTCCTAGGAACATAAACATAAGTCCTCACTTGATCGGCACTTTTCAACAACAAAACACACACAGAGAACAGGTGAAGAGAGGGGACAGCAGGCAGGACAAGTGACCATGACAACGTTATTATTTATAGATTGAGGGGCTCAGTGTTAGCTTGGTCTCTACCTGCAGCAGGTGTGCTTTATGAACCAGCTCTCCTCACCTCCATGCATCTGTCTCATCTTCATTGATGATTTTTACCCCCGGTGTGTGTTAGTGACAAAGACACAACCGGGGGACGTCTGTTTAATATTTGATGTTTGACGTTGTTGCCGTGGTTACCGTAAAAAGCTCTGCGTCTACAGCTTGATTTAATCCAGTTTGTTGAAACATCAGACACATTCAGTAAGTGTTGATCAACTCCTGGTCAACAAAGATGCAGATTCATTTCAGAGTGCGTGAACTGACTGACTGTCAAGTGCCTCTGTCACTGCGAGGTGCATTCAGGTACCGTCGTAAATGTGCAATACAGACCTTTCGTGGCATTTTTCTGTGAATAAAGAGAATCAAAACACAGTCACAGTGGTCACATCAAGAATGATTTCTAAAAACAACTGTAATTTAGCGTATCTACTTGCCCCTGAGATGTTATTGGGGAAAGAAATAAAATAAAATAATCACAACTTTCACCGCAATTTTTTCAAGAAGCTGTCGCAAATTCAGGCTTTTTGGGACGCAACAATCACAAAAAAATCCCGCGAAATCCTGGAGGGACTGTTATATACTCTTTTGAACTGTTAAGAGTCAGTGTATGTTGTTTTATTTTGAAATTCAGTGGATGTTGCATGCGATCCTGGTGCTTGACTTCCTGTCCAGGTCGATCTTCTCTGTTCAGCTTGACCCATGCTGGGCCCGGGCTCCATCGAAAATGGACTGGACGTCTATCTTTGGCTGAGCGGCGTGGGGGCACACTCCTGAGACGTAGCTGAGTCGTGCCACGGTGCTCCCTGTGTTAACATGAGCATTAACTAGAAGAGAACGTATCGGCTACGCAGGATGTGGCGCTGACATAACGCGACGCTCTGCATCCTGTGCAAATTAGGGGTCAGACTCGACATATCGAACACATCACCCCTATACAACAACTCCACTGGCTGCCTGTCATATATCACATAGACTTTAAGATTCTTCTGCTCACATTCAAAGCTCTCCATATCCATTCACCTCCATACATCACTGATCTCCTTCAGACATACACAACCTACCTGCACTCTCAGATCCTCTTCCTCCATGCTCCTCACTGTACCCCATGCTCGCCTAACCACCATGGGATTTCAAGCTTTCAGCCGTGCAGCCCCTAGTCTCTGGAACTCCTTACCACTAACCATCCATAACTCAGACTCTCTTCCAAATTTCAAATCCCGCCTCCAAACCCTCCTTTTTAGAACTTCATATTATCTCACATCTACCTTTTTATTGCATTTCACCCTTCCATTCATTGTGTTCTTTTCATATTGTATATTGTTTGTTTTATTGAGTGCTTTTTTTCATATTGTGCTTTTATTACTGTTACATTTTTAAGGTGACCTTGCATGGAATAGATCAGGTAATCAAGTTTATGATTTAAGAGTCACTGATATATTGTAAATTGATACTTTTTTGCATCTCAGTTGGACACGATTTTAGAACAACGTTTAAGATTTGGTTGGTGATCAAAGCAGACTGCAGCCATATTGCTTCCAGTCCTGAATACTGTTGTAAATAAGTCCCACTCATGACAGCAAGTTGTTCTCTTGGTTCACGAAAGTTTACACACTTGGGAAAATGGACTAACTGTTTTTTTGGACTTAATTCATGCAAATTTTTGGTCTCCCCTGCACTTTGTCTCCTAAGTGCACAGTCACTGCTCAGAACTTAAAGGTGACATATCAGGCTTTTTTCATCAATATATATTGGTCTAAGAGGTCCCCAAAACATGTTTTTAAAGTTTATGCTCAAAAAAACACTTTGAAATCAGATTTTGGTCTGCCTGAAAAACCCTCTTCTTCAGTCCTCCTCAGAACAGTCTGTTTTCTCTCTGACCACGCCCCCTCAGGAAGTGGGTGTGCCCTCGGCTGTCCAGCACATTGATCTAATGTTTACATGTTGGCTGAATATACACGGCTGCTCACAGACCTGCGTTACTTCAACCCTCTGAATCTGATCCAGAATCTGATCCTGATGGAGAGGCGCCTGCAGCAGGACCTTTCTGATTTAGTGTTTCTTGTTGTTTTATTTATCAGTATGTAAACGTGTGTCTTGGTACACAGCTACAAACATGTAGCTATGTGACTATGCTAACTAGCGCTAGCACTTATCCATGATAAATAAAAATCATCCACTAGATCTTCAAATCTGCAGACGTGGGGAGTAAAACCGACCTCTGCCAGAAAGGCAGCAGGACCTTTCTGAAGGATTGGTCACAGATTTAGTGTTTCTTGTTGTTTTATTTGTCAGTATGTCGACGTGTGTCTTGGTACACAGCTTCAGCTACGACATGTAGCTATGTGGCTATGCTAACTAGCGCTAGCACTTTTCCATGACAAATAAAAATCATCCACTAGATCTTCAAATCTGCAGACGTGGGGAGTAAAACCGACCTTTGTGTTTATTAAGACAGCCTACAACTAGCATGCCTCCCTCCTAAGCTCCTTGTTAGCACACATGTGTGCAGGGAATGAAAAACAGAGGAGGGGTTGAGTTGTATTTTATACAGTCTATGGGCTGAACAAGCTCTGAGCTCTGACTCCGTGACAGACCGGATATTGTTGTTACGTAACAAAAACACTGAAGTCTGAAACGGCTCGTTTCACACACATTTACAGAAAGGTGGAGAAATCAGAACAGGGGCAGAATGGATTCTTTTCATTCTCGGGGGGTTTGTAGACATGCCAGGGAAACATATTTCAGGTAGAGAACCATTAAAAAGTCAATTTTGCATGACATGTCACCTTTAACAAAAATGATCTAATCACTAATATTCACTTGATTTACCTAAACTCTAGATCCTCTGAACATCTGCCTGCCTATCTGACTCTCTTGGAACAATAGAAGTACCACTGTGCTGTCCGAGTTTGCTCGTTCACTCAAATGCATTCTCTTTTGATGCTCTGAGTTTTTCTCACATTAAGAATCTTTGCAAGCCTTTTACCCATTGCATTCTGGGATAGACTGCAGCCCTCTCATGACACTGAAGGAGTAAGAAGGTATAGATTATTCATACAACTCTGGGTTTGATTTGATACCGAACAGTGATATCATGATGCATTTTTTAAAGACCACAGATCCAGAGTGCCTGAGCATGTGCCTCACATTTCCCTTTTTATGTTTAAGACTTGAGAATAAAACACTGGAGTGATGTCTGACCCATTTAAAACAATCGTCTCTCAGAAGCACATGTAACAGAAAACCAAAGCAGCGCCTCGCATTTTAACATCCAGAACCAGCAGCTCAATGCCGGTATTCCCTCATGACTTCTTCTCCCAGTTCAGCGGGTGACATGCAGCCACAGGCCAATAGCCTCTAGAGCAACTGTGAGGGCTACCATATGCTGCACAGCAGGGTCATCTGGGATTGCAGATCCTGGCTCAGTATCGAGCTTCATTACCACCGTGCTGTCAACCAGGGAGGAGGGCAAGACTCTACAGCAACAGCTCCGTCAAAGACAAGCAGCACTGAATCCACTCAACCAGATCTTTTACTTGTACATCAAGCACCTCTATTCTGTTTTACGGACTCCAAACTTTTATTCAGGCAATCGCGATGTCTCCAAGAAGCCTGGAGTTTGACTTGTGCGAGAGATTTTGGAAACAGAAGGAGTTTCCCAAAGAGGGCTTCTATTGGAGAGAATTAGGTTAATATCACTCAGCCATTGATTTCCTCAGGACGCTAGTTATCAATGTTTAAAGAGCATTTTAAAAGCAGAAGTCATTTTAATGTTTAAAAAGGCGAGAAACTAGAGCATGTGTTTCTGTCCTCGGCTGCTTAGCTCACATGGCTCCCTGCAGAACGGGAGCAAGAAATCTTCTTTATGCAAGAAAAACTATCCCAGTAAATGTAATGTTTTATTCAGAGCCACTTCTCTTCATCATCTTCAACCTCCTCACTTACCCAGAAAAATCTGAATCTACCTCCATAAACAGAAACACACCTCTTTGACAGTCTGGGCTGTGAGTACACTTTTGACATTTTGTTGTTTTTTCCCCATCTTGCACAGGTGTGTGTTACCCAGCCAGACTGTGAGTGTATTTGTATGCAACAATGAGATGCTTTGATCAGGATAGCATCTGGGCTGAAGAGGGGAGTCGGAGTGGTACACACTTACATTCATCCTCATACGCTGACAGAGTTTCAGCCACACAGTTAAAGGTTACATTCAATCAATCAATCAGCTTTGTATGATGTTTGTTAAATCTCAAGAAGCTTTTCCAAACAGAGCAGGTCTAGACCGTACTCTATGTCATATTATTAACAAAGACCCAACATCAAGACAGGATAAGATCCAGTCCCATCTTACAGACAGGACTCAGTCTGATCTCATCAGGAAAACAGATAGGATACCAGTGTGTCAGGGCGCCAGTTCCCCCGGCAGTCTAAGCCTATAGCAACATAACTAAGAGCTGATCCAAGCCTGATCCAGCTCTAACTATAAGCTTTATCAAAAAGGAAAGTTTGAAGCCTACTCTTAAAAGTAGAGAGGGTGTCTGCCTGGAAGATGATTCCAAAGGAGAGGGGCCTGATAACTGAAGGCTCTACCTCCCATACTACTTTTAGAGACTTCAGGTACGACCAGCAGTCCTGCATGTTGGGAGCGTAGTGTTCTAGAGGGGTAATAGGGCACTATGAGCTCTTTAAGATACGGAGGTAAAAAAAGATTTTAGATTCATTCTAGTTTTTATGAGTTCACTACACATGTACTGTAGAAAAATCCGGAGGTCTGTATTTTACATTATTAACCCTTATCCCAAGCTGTAGAGTGATGTGTGACACTCAATACTTCCATTTATCACAAGCTAATAAAAACTAGCAAACCTGACTGGCTCAACAAAAAATGATGTTGAGTTAAAAAAACATTTGACCTCAGAGAAAACGTCAAGTAGGAAACATTTGAAACTGAAAGTGGGCCACTAGCAATGTGGAGGTTTTTGCTGCTCAAATTGATGATGCACAACCTTATCCTCATTACACCCAAGCACACTGATGTATGTTGAATAATTACTTTCATTACATTTCTAAATCTCAATTCAGCTTTCTTACTGGCCTCATGAATCAAGAGCCCCATGGAGTATGTGTAAGCATTCTCAAATTAAAACCTTTATGAATCCTTCATTGCTTCTGTTTTTACAGAAGCTATGGGCATCCCCAGGACTACTCTGCATAGCTTGATGCAACCAGGAGCAGACCTCTGATAAACGACAGAAAATGGATGGATGTTTTTTATTAAGCGTCTCGTTAGCTCTCCTTTTTATTCCACTGGAGCTGCACAGTTTGGACGGAGTAAGTTATAGCCTGAATTCCATTCAATTTATAATTTATTCATGGGAAAGTAAAAACTCATTTACATTTCTGCATACTTTTACTTAGAGGTCTCATATTTCAGAGCGCGTCACTTCTTTAACACTGCCATTCCCTCTTGGAAATATAATGTAAATTTCCTTTTTTATGCTGACAGCTAGCAACTTTATCTTTATCCTGTTAGAGCTGGTGACCGGACAAATGTCGAAATCCTTTGCAAGTGTCTTGAAGAAATAAAATCATGGATGGCAGAAAACTTCCTTCCACTCAATAACAATAAATCAGTTAGTGTTTGGCTCGGCCCTACTCGTTGGGGGCCCATCGGGGCTGGGTGGGTGGCTGGTGTCCCTGTCACCCTCCGTCCCCCTGCTGCCCCCTCCCCTGTGGGGGCCTGGTCCGCGGCTGCCCTCGGGGCCGGGTTTCCCGGGGTTCCCTCGCGGTCCTCTTGGGGGGTTGGGGTGGTGCGCAGCTGGGGGGGGTGTTACTACGGCAGCCATTGGGGTGTCCCTCCATGCCCCCGCAGCCTGGTCCATCAGTCGCAGGGCGTGGGTGGGGGGCGTGGGTGGGGGGAGTGGTCGGGCCGTCTGGGGGGGGCAGGTGGGATTGGCCCTGCCGCCTCCGCCCTCCCCCCGCTCCGGCGCGCCGGTTTGGTGGGCTCTGGTCCTGGTCCTGGCCGTCTGCCTGGCTGTCTGCTCCTGGTGCCGGGCCCCCTCGGCCCTGGTGGCTCCTTTGGCTCCGTCTTGGTGGCTGTGGGGGCGGTGTTGTGGGGGTGTCCCTTGGGGGGGCTGCGGGATCTCTCCCCCCTCGCCCCCCTTTCCTCCTACTGGGTGACCTGGGGGTCGCCCTGGGTGCTCCGGCGGTACCTGCTTGCTTCCGGTCTGGGTCCTTGGCTCGTCCCCTGGCCGGGGTCTCCCGCGGCGGGTTGGGTCCTTCGGTCTGACTGCTCTCGCGGCCCGGGTGCCGAGCCGTACCGCTCGGCTGGTCTGACCCAAGTGGTTTCATCTGCACCAGTGGTGGTCTTGTTACACAAATAGAACACAGCACGGCGGCAACCCTCTGCGACCCAAGCTTCAGTAATGATTGTGGACACTAAGGGTTGCTTAATCATTAGTATCACCCCACAGATTTTTTTTTTTTGGCATCATGGTGAGATGGTCCCTCTCCATCTAAGTGTGTTAGGTCTCTCTCTCCTTCTCTCTCCCTGTCCCTTTGTATATCCTTATGTAATCTTTCTTTCACTTTCTCTTATTTTTTAATTTCTTTTTTTTTGGTCCACCTAGGTGTGCACGCCCTCTTTTACAGAACATGATATTAGCTGCCAATAAAAGATAGGCCAGAGTTCTAAGAGGGATGGTGATGGTCGCATGCACACAGTCACAAGCACAGAAGAAAAAGGTTTTCTTTCTTTTCTTTTGCTGCAAGAATAAATTGCATGAATATTTGACAGTTTGTGACAAACATGACACAAACCAGAAATATATATGCAGACAAGAGGAAAAAAACAAAAAAAAACAAAAAACAATAAATCAGAAATCATTCTAATTGGCCCAGCAGCAAAAAGAACCCTCATCATGCCCAACCTAGATCATTTAGCAATCCCTGTAAAAACACCATCAAGGAATCTTGCAGTCATTTTTTGACCAGGACTTGAATTTTGAACCACAAATAAAGAAAGTTGTCCAGTCCTGTTTTTACCAGCTCAGAAATATTTTGAAGGTAGAGTCCAATATTTCATCCAAAAACTTAGAAAAACTCATTCATGATTTTATTTCTTCTCGCCTTGACTACAGCAACTCACTATACTCCTGTCTCAACCAGAAATCAATCCACCGACTTCAGACAGTTCAAAATGCAGCAGCTCAGTTTTTAACTAAAACATGTTCCCACATCACCCTGATGTTAGCATCCCCACACCGGCTCCCTGTTGTTTTTAAGATCAATTTCAAGACACTTTTAATCACATTTAAAGCACAACATGGACTCGCCCCTCAATACATCTCTGAGCTCTTATCCCCCCAGAAACCAGGACGCAGTCTGAGATCCTCTGGCAGTGCTCTGCTTTCTGTTCCACGGTCTAGACTAAAAACTAAAGGAGACAGGGCCTTTGCTGTCAGAAACCCCCGACTGTGGAACAGGCTGCCAGAGGAAATCAGACTTGCAGATTCAGTCCCTCATTTTATTTCACTATTCAAGACACTCCTTTATAATAAAGCTTTTATTTTGTGAATTTTATTTTAATCTTTAATGTTTTAACCAAGCGGCAACCTCCGGTCTAAAAATATGAGTCCAATGCGGAAGTGCTAAAAACTGCAGTTCATGGAGGATCCGCTTGAGGCTGGCTCCGGAAGTACCAGAAACCACATACACACTAATTCAAAGAGCCGATTTTTACAGCAGAAATAAACATGTTTACAGCCTGGTTCAAAAGACGAGTGTAGTCTGGATAGCTCATTTCTCTATCGGCATACACTGTGGGGGGCAGCAATTTTGCAGATGTTGAGATAACTAGTCTTCCAATGAGAGGCACAGCTGAGTTGATTGACAGGCGGGAACACTGTAGCTGTTGGCTAGGAGGCTCAAAGCCCGCCTCCTTACGTCACAATCGCTCGACAGCAGCAATATGGCTGCTGCCGCCGTTTGGCCTCAAAACAGCGCTTCAGAAACAGATGGGTGATGTCACAGATGCTACATCCATATTTTATACAGTGTATGGTTTTACCTCCCTGCTTTTACTGTCAGTTTGCTTTTATGTCTTTAATGTTCTTGTGAAGCACTTTGTTACTTGTATTGAAAGTGCTATACATATAAAGGTATTATAACCATTGAGCTAATGTCAGGGGCTCATTCAGATAGATTGTATTAAAAACACATGTATTCAAATCCATCATTTTAAAAGGATTTGATAATATTTTCCTCTTGATTTGATGGAAATGAGTGTCTGATAAAATGTGAATAAGGTAGAAGAATCCTTTCACATTATAAAACTAAGGTATGAAATAAGTTGAAGATCTTAGTCTTCTCAAAGTATGCTCAGTCAGAGTGATGCATTAGGCTCAGACTCCTCTAATTGACTTGCGGCTATATTTGGTATTATAAATGTAACAGTGTCTGAAGGTAATGAGATTATTCTCTGTAGGACTAATTTAATCTCATGTTAGTGATTGTATTAGTAAGCAGGTAATTAATAACGTCAAACAGATTCACTAAAGCCTGATGCTCCACAGCAACCGGGAGCAGCTCTGAGTCTGTGTCTGTGGCGCCACACTGACGCCTGGTTGCAGGAGAGATTGATTTAAATAGCCTCCAAATATCATTGAAAACATTACTACAGCGAATCAGCATTACTCTGTAAAATGAAGTAAAATAATATTAGGGTATTTTTGGCTGAGAGCAGGGCTGAAGATGAATTGAGATGGAAATGATTGGTGAGGATAGATGAATCATTCATGAGCAGGAGATGGGGCCCAAAGCAGAAGACAAAGTTAGACTACACCCCACCCTCACCTTGTTCTTGCAGCAAGGCATGGCTGCGACGCTAAGTGTGTGATTTCTCTATAATTGGATGCTTCTGTTGTCGTCTGGTTAACAGCCCCAGTGGGAGGCGAGCTCTGATCATCTACAGTGTCCCACTCTCACCTCCCCCGTTGTCTCTGTCTCTCCTCCAGCTTCTTTTCTTCCTCCACTTATTCCTCTCACCCTCCTGTCTTTGGCCCTTTAGCTCTGTACACGTCTCTGTGCACTGCAGAGTAATAATGTTTTGCTTTGCTTTTCTGAACCTCAATTTAACTATGTCAGTTGGAGAAAGTTTTAAAATTTAAATGACGCCTTTAAAAAAAAGTGATCCACATAACCAAAGCTCAAGTGTCCGTTGTTCATGGGGCTGAATAGCTTAAGAGGCGGGAAGGCCGTCACAAACAGTAAGATCTGATCTTTATATATAGGACACATTGCATTGGCTCAGAGAATTGAAGCCAATGCAGAAGTGTTAAAAACTGCAGTTTCTTGAGTGTCCCCTTAAGGCTGGCTCTGGAAGTACCTGGAAACCACATACAGTACACACCAATTCAAAGAGACGCTCTTTACAGCAGAAATAAACATGTTTACAGCCTGGTACAGAAAAATGAGAATTAAAATTACAAGGCACAGCTGACTTGATTGACAGGTGGGTACACTGTAACTGTTGGTGAGGAGGCTCAAAGCCCTGCTCTTTACTTCACACTAGCTCAGCAAGGTTAGGTTGAGTTCAGCTTTTCTAATAAGACTCCCGCCGATGATTGGTTTCAAAACATCAGCTCAGAAACACAGATACTACGTCCATTATTTATACAGTCTATATGTGAAACATGCGCAAGCAATCCGAGGCTCCACATCTTCTAACTTGTAGGTAATGTCTGATCAGACTTTGGGGGACGGCTGTTGCTCAGTGGTAGAGTCGGTCATCTCTCAATCAGAAAGTTGGAGGTTAGTTGGGTTAGAATGAGTTAATTCTGATAAGTGCTTTCCATATCAGCCTGTGCCATCCCTGTATGAATGTGGTGTGAACGGGTAACGGTTACATGTAATCAGGGTGCGATTTGTGAAAAAAACAGAGGGGGGAATGAGACGTATCCCCCCCAGAGATAAAAACTGTACAACCAGAGGGGGGATGTAAAAATCAGAGCCATCCTCCCGTTAATATAAGTTGGACCAATGCGCGTTCCTCTCTCCATACATCAGAGGCTCGACACAACCTCCTACCACCAAGCTTTGGCAGTAGGGAGAGGAGGGCGGAGGCATAGGTGAACATAGAGCTGCATCTTCCACCTGTGAAATCTCCAGAGATGCTGACAGCTGGATGTCGTTATCCCTCACATTATCTGTTCTTGACTTTTTCAGTTCAATTTTTGCTGAAAAAAATGAGGAAATGCTTTGTTTCTGTTTCATGTCAGTAGACTACTCGTGTTACGTTGCTAGTAAACTTAAAATGTAGCCTAAACTATATTGTTTCTATTTATATTTGTTCACTTGTCAGGAGGAGGGTCGGTTGGCCCCATCTGCTGGCGGTAGGAAATGCATTTAATATTACCAGAGGGGGGAATGAGACGTATCCCCCCCGGAGATAAAAACTGTACAACCCCCCTGGCAATTTGCACCCTCACTTTAACCTAAGTAATAATCTAATGGAACAATTTCCACTTGTATTGGATTCATATTTGACCAGGTGGAGTCTTACTGTGTGGAGTTTGCATGTTCTCCTCATGCATGCGTGGGTTCTCTCCAGGTACTCCAGCTTCCTCCCAGAGTCCAGAAACATGCACTCCAGGTTAATTAGTTACACTAAATTGCCCTTAGGTGTGAGTGTGTGTGTGAATGGTTGTCTGTCTTTCCATGTTTTCCCTGTGATTGGTTGGCGACCTGTCCAGGGTGTAACCTGCCTTGCTCCCAAAGTCAGCTGGGATATGCTCCAGCCCCCCCGTGACCCAAAACGGGATACGTGGTCAAGATAATGGATGGGTGGTCTACAAACACAGTTGCACACCAACAAGGCTAATAAATCAAAATAAGTAAATGAGTGTTACTGTATCAGTGAAACATCAAGATGAATGGAACACCTGCATCAACACATTATATAAGAAGGTTCAAGGTTCAAGGGCCTGAATTCAAACCCTGATATGTTAACTGTCACAAATATGAGCAGTTTAGTGTCCTGAGGAAGAAGCAGGATCACTTTAAGAAAACTGCTGTGAAACCAACCAACGCTGTCTGCTGTTTGACCTCTGGAGCCAGATTTAGTTTTTGACCATTTGATTTTTGCATTTAGTCAGCAAAGACTTGTTGATAATCAGTTACTAAAGGTTATATCTATTAATATTACTTCAGATTATTATTATTACCAGGGCTGCAGGTTGCAAGGAACCACTCTGTAAGTGAGTTTTAAATGTAGGCCTGATTCTTTTCTTTTTGAAACACAAAGAGTTGACTTGTATTGGGTGTAAAGAGTTACTAGCCCTTTGAGAAGAACACAGACCCATAAGCTGATGTGAGCTGGACCTTGACATTTAGCTGCCATACAACATAAATCCTGACTTCAATGATGCATTTAAACACATTTTATTGCAACACATTCACAACAACTACAACAACTTAATGCTGGCAAAAGCCACATTTTATTTTGCAGTGAGCCACAGCTGTTGATGCTTGGGCTTATTGTCTTTGTTCTTTGTTCTATTTATTTTTCTTGAAAGGTTTACAGAACCAAGAGATGATTCTGTTCCTCTTGGTTTCCTCTGTATGGACCTTCTCTCTGGTTCCTGCCTGCTGCTCCTGAGCATGCAGCTCCAACTGGGTCAGCTCTCTGCCTGGTTCTGTCGTTTCCCTCTTGATGGGGATGTTGAGGCTGTATGGGGTCTCGTCTCCTGGCTTTGTGTCAGGTGCAAAACTCACAGATGGCTTGAGATAGTTCATGATCTCTGAAGATATGAGACTGCAGGCTGACAAAGCAGCCTGAGCGTCCTCCATGAGGTCTTCTCTCTTCAGGCGGGTGTTCGGCAAAACATCTCTCAGTCTGGCTTTGATTGGCCGATGCAATTTCTGGCTAATTTTGACCTCTTCTTTCGGGTCTTTGAGGCGGTTGAGGTGTTTGAGAAAGATCCGGTTCTTCTCGTACTTCTTAGCCTCCTTTTGGAGCAACATGTGGATGTGCTCCACCATCTCATCATCAAAGTCCTGGCTCCTCTGGCTCCTGGGTGTGCAGAAGTTTGAGGGTTTAAAGAGCTTTAACAGGACTTGTTTAATAGTGGATTGCTCCACCACAGCTCTGTTAGTCTGCAGATTTTGTTCTGCAGTTTGGTCATCATCAGTCATAAGCTGGTCAACAGACAGTTCAGGTAGTTGCAGGTTTTGGGCTCCATCATCAGATTGTTGTTCTTCAGAGTCAGAGACTTGTTTGTGGTCCTCACTGCAAGGTTCTTTCTGCAGGCAGCAGGTATCATCTGCAGTTTTCTCCTCCTCTTCAGAATCAACCTCAAAGTCCTTTTCATCCTCAGACTCAATGTCCTGGATGGACTGAACAGGCTCAATAAGAGGTTTCTGGTTCTCCAGGATCTCCTCGTCAGATGTTTTTGGGAACGCTCTCTGGAAGACCTTCATGCGTCTTATCCAGGGTCCATACTGCTCCAACATTTCCTCCTTGATGTTTTCAGGAAGAAACTGGGAGAACAGCAGGCCGTCTTCATCAAAGGGTATCTGTGGGGGAATCCACACATCTTCAGACTGGTCCTTGTAGATTTGAAGGACAGTCTCAATGATTTGGTCCGGGATGAAGCTCAGGAGTGCCGGGTCTTTGTTCACCACTAGCTTCCTTATCTGGTACGTTGTCCCAAACCTCTCCATGACGCTGCAGACGAGAAACGCGACAGCTTTCCAAACCTCACAGGAAGGAGGAGGGAGGTCTTCGTCCACAGAGACACCAGGGTCTTTCCTCAGGGTCTCCAGAGTTGTTGCACTCAAGTGGAGACAGTGTGTCAGCAGTTGTTGTTGGTCTAGATGAGCACTACTGTATCTTTCCAGAGGGTGCAGCTTCAGTAGCAGCTGGACCAGCAGATCCTCAACCAGGTCAGTGCTGACAGTGACCACAGCAGGGACAGAAAGGCTGGAAACGTCTTCCACAGGGGAAGCCTTGAAACTGTCGCCGGATTGAGCCTCAGCTCTCTGCATGTTGGAGTCCATGATCTCAACAAAGTGGATACCAGTGAAAGTTTGCAAGAAGCAAAAGTTCAAACACAATCGAACACAACGAGCAGACACGATCAAACAGTGACTTGCTTGTAGAGAGGGTTTGTGTGAAATGAGACATTTGAAATGTTCTCCTGAAACAATGTTTTTTACTGTGACGTCACAAAGTTACATTATTATGGAATGTGATGATATCACAGTTGCATTGAATTCAGGCAGCAGCCCTGTCCACTTTGCCTCTGTTTGTCTCTTTGATCTTTTCATGTATATCTTAATGGCACTCCCAAAGCAAAGCTTGTCTCCTTAGTGATGAAAACATGACCTTTATACCACACAATAGGTCTCTGTCCAGGATTTGAACCCTAAACTATATCACTGAAAGCACGCAGGTCCTGCCACCTCACCACAGGCCTGCCTGGCAGTGCATATCTAACTGAGATTTAGGTGTTTTCATTGAAACATTTTGAAAAGCACATGTTAGACAGTGTGAAAAAAATGTTTCTCACGTTGAAAGCCTCGGTCCAGGATGTGAACCAAGAATGATCTTGTTGAAGATTGTCAGAGCTAACCACCACACAATTGACATGCCTGTAATGATCCGAGTTCTTTGGCCAAACTAATCAGAAAGACTACCATCCTGTAACTGTTCCTAAAGTCATCACATTACATGTTATCAGAGTACTCCCTCGAAAGCATTCAGATTACATCTAATCAGAGTACTTTTCCCATTTTATGATGAAAACTTAAGTAACTTGTAGGAAAGGTGGGGTAGTGTCCTCTCTCTACCCTATATAAATATATATCATGAGGAAACACTCAATTCATTTTCATTGTTATGCTGATGACACTCAGCTATATTTATTAGTGAAGCCAGAAGAAACCATTCAGCTATCTAAAGTAGAAGCTTGTCTTAAAGACATAAAGACCTGGATGACCAGAAATGTCTTACTGCTAAACTCAGAAAGAACTGAAGTGATTGTTATTGGCCCCAAACACCTCAGAGAGACTTTTTCTAATTATATAAGTACCTTAGACGGCATTAGTCTGGTATCCAGCACCTCTGCTAGGAATCTAGGAGTCCTATTTGATCAAGATTTATCCTTCAACTCTCAAATTCAGCAAATCTCAAAGTCAGCCTATTTTCACTTGCCCAATATTTCTAAAATTAGACACTTCCTATCTCAGAGCAACGCAGAAAAACTAGTCCATGCATTTGTTACCTCCAGGTTAGATTACTGTAACTCCCTCTTATCAGGCTGCCCCAATAGGTCTCTAAAGACTCTTCAGCTAGTTCAAGACGCTGCAGCTCGAGTATTGACTAGAACTAGGAAGAGAGAGCACATCTCTCCAGTGTTAGCTTCTCTACACTGACTCCCAATAAAATGTAGAATAGAATTTAAAACCCTTCTTTTAACCTACAAAGCTCTTAAAAATCAGACACCCTCGTATCTTAAAGAGCTCATAGTGCCCTATTACCCCTCTAGAACTCTACGCTCCCAACATGCAGGCTTGCTAGTTGTACCCAAAATCTCTAAAAGTAGTATGGGAGGTAGAACCTTTAGTTACCAGGCCCCTCTCCTTTGGAATCATCTACCAGTCAGGGTCCGGGAGGCAGACACCCTCTCTACTTTTAATAGTAGGCTTCAAACTTTCCTTTTTGATAAAGCTTATAGTTAAGCTGGATCAGGCTTGGACCAGCTTTTGTTATGCTGCTATAGGCCTGAACTACCAGGGGAACTGGTGCACTAACACACTGGGATCCTAGCTCACCCCCTTCCCCCCAACCCCCTCATCACTTACTTTAACTCTCCCTGTCCCATTAAAGTTACTAACCATAGACCTTTCTGGAGTCCCTGAGCTCCATTGTCTCATAGGTTCCTCTGAGCTGTCGTAGACGTCCTCCTGCTGTGGACGTTCCAGACTCCAGCTGATACTGACGTGCTGGACTTCAGCGGCAACAGCTTCTATGACTCATCTCATCACTATCACTTTTCTCTCTTACTCCCCTCTAGCTTTCTTTCCAGACCCAACTCGGTTGAGGCAGATGTCTGTCTAACATGAGTCTGGTTCTGCTCGAGGTTTCTGCCTGTTAAAGGAAGTTTTATCTCACCACTGTAACTAGCTAAATACTGCGATGTGCAATGCTCATGATGGATTAAGGTGGGGTCAGACTGAGTCTTATCCTGTCTTGAAGTTGGGTCTCTGTTCATAATTTGACATAGAGTGGTCTAGACCTGCTCTGTTTGTAAAAGCCTCCTGAGATAACATTTGTTGTGATTTGGTGTTATACAAATAAAGATTGATTGATTAATAAATATATACTAGGGGTGCATCAATATGTGTATCCAGGGTGCAATTTGTGAAAAAAACAGAGGTGGGGGGAACTCCAAAAACATGTCATGAATTTTGGTAAGCTTGCAAACAAAAATAAGTAATATTGCTTTTTCTGAAACAACCTCTCTCCAACACATTAACATGTAGCCATTATGTATTTTAATTAGTTAATGTATTCACATAAGTAATCAGTTATCACAAAATTACAATAGATGTCAAAACATAAATTATATTCATTATTAATCATTTTATTAATCTTAGAATAATGAACTTAAAGTATCTAACATTAGTTATAACATTTAGAAATAAATTAACAACTTTAGAACATACAACCTAAACTATTCTAACAAGTGCCATGCCAGTGTAAAATGAGATTTCTCACCAAATAGTCCTTATTTCATTCTAATTTTATTTGTATCATTGAGTTCTTTAGTGAAGTTCAAAAGACGTATATTTCATATATTGCACTGCCTCTTTAAGGTTGCTCAGGGTGACATGGTTTTGAGCTGAAGTGAAGGTGTCATGAGTTTGATGTGCTGTTGTCCTACGTTGATGAAGGGTCATTAAAGGCATCACGACCCACAGCAGAAGTTGTCCCGTGGTCTTTCTTCCCCACAGCCCTCAAGTGTGATTTAATGAAGTTCCTAGTTAACCCTGTTGAAGTTGAACAGTTCTGAAGAGATACTTAAACAAGTTACAGCGTTACACTCATTTTGTCATTCAACTTTTTCACAGTTTTAGCCATCCTCCCGTTAATATAAGTTGGATCAATGCGCGTTCCTCTCTCCATCCATCAGAGGCTCGACGCAACCTCCTACCACCAAGCTTTGGCAGTAGGGAGAGGAGGGCGGAGGCATAGGTGAACATAGAGCTGCATCTTCCACCTGTGGAATCTCCAGAGATGCTGGTAGCTGGATGTCGTTATCCCTCACATTATCTGTTCTTCACTTTTTGTTTCAATTTTTGCTGAAAAAAATGAGGAAATGCTTTGTTGCTGTTTCATGTCAGTAGACTACTCGTGTTACGTTGCTAGTAAACTTAAAATGTAGCCTAAACTATATTGTTTCTATTTATATTTGTTCACTTGTCAGGAGGCGGGTCGGTTGGCCCCATCTGCTGGTGGTAGGGAATGCATTTAATATTACCAGAGGGGGGAATGAGACGTATCCCCCTGGAGATAAAAACTGTACAACCCCCCCGGCAATTTGCACCCTTACTTTAACCCAAGTAATAATCTAATGGAACAATTTCCACTTGTATTGGATTCATATTTGACCAGGAGGAGTCTTTCTGTGTGGAGTTTGCATGTTCTCCTCGTGCATGCGTGGGTTCTCTCCAGGTACTCCAACTTCCTCCCAGAGTCCAAAAACATGCACTCCAGATTAATTAGTGACACTAAATTGCCCTTAGGTGTGAGTGTGTGTGTGAATGGTTGTCTGTTTTTCCATGTTTTCCCTGTGATTGGTTGGCGACCTGTCCAGGGTGTAACCTGCCTTGCTCCCAAAGTCAGCTGGGATATGCTCCAGCCCCCCCGTGACCCAAAACGGGATACGCTGTCAAGATAGTGGATGGGTGGTCTACAAACACAATTGTACACCAACAAGGCTAATAAATCAAAATAAGTAAATGAGTGTTTCTGTATCAGTGAAACATCAAGATGAATGGAACACCTGCATCAACACATTATATAAGAAGGTTCAAGGTTCAAGGGCCTGAATTCAAACCCTGATATTTGAACTGTCACAAATATGAGCAGTTTAGTGTCCTGAGGAAGAAGCAGGATCGCTTTAAGAAAACTGCTGTGAAACCAAGCAGCACTGTCTGCTGTTTGACCTCTGGAGCCAGATTTAGTTTTTGACCATTTGATTTTTGCATTTAGTCAGCAAAGACTTGTTGATAATCAGTTACTAAAGATTAGATCTATTAATATTACTTCAGATTATTATTTATTACCAGGGCTGCAGGTTGCAAGGAACCACTCTGTAAGTGAGTTTTAAATGTAGGCCTGATTCTTTTCTTTTTGAAACACAAAGAGTTGACTTGTATTGGGTGTAAAGAGTTACTAGCCCTTTGAGAAGAACACAGACCCATAAGCTGATGTGAGCTGGACCTTGACATTTAGCTGCCATACAACATAAATCCTTGACTTCAATGATGCATTTAAACACATTTTATTGCAACACATTCACAACAACTACAACAACTTAATGCTGGCAAAAGCCACATTTTATTTTGCAGTGAGCCACAGCTGTTGATGCTTGGGCTTATTGTCTTTGTTCTTTGTTCTATTTATTTTTCTTGAAAGGTTTACAGAACCAAGAGATGATTCTGTTCCTCTTGGTTTCCTCTGTATGGACCTTCTCTCTGGTTCCTGCCTGCTGCTCCTGCGCATGCAGCTCCAGCTGGGTCAGCTCTCTGCCTGGTTCTGTCGTCTCCCTCTTGATGGGGATGTTGAGGCTGTATGGGGTCTCGTCTCCTGGCTTTGTGTCAGGTGCAAAACTCACAGATGGCTTGATATAGTTCATGATCTCTGAAGATATGACACTGCAGGCTGACAAAGCAGCCTGAGCGTCCTCCATGAGGTCATCTCTCTTCAGGCGGGTGTTCGGCAAAACATCTCTCAGTCTGGCTTTGATTGGCCGATGCAGTTTCTGGCTAATTTTGACCTCTTCTTTTGGGTCTTTGAGGCGGTTGAGGTGTTTGAGAAAGATCCGGTTCTTCTCGTACTTCTTAGCCTCCTTTTGGAGCAACATGTGGATGTGCTCCACCATCTCATCATCAAAGTCCTGGCTCCTCTGGCTCCTCGGTGTGCAGAAGTTTGGGGGTTTAAAGAGCTTCAACAGGACTTGTTTAATAGTGGATTGCTCCACCACAGCTCTGTTAGTCAGCAGATTTTGTTCTGCAGTTTGGTCATCATCAGTCATAAGCTGGTCAACAGACAGTTCAGGTAGTTGCAGGTTTTGGGCTCCATCATCAGATTGTTGTTCTTCAGAGTCAGAGACTTGTTTGTGGTCCTCACTGCAAGGTCCTTGCTGCAGGCAGCAGGTATCATCTGCAGTTTTCTCCTCCTCTTCAGGATCAACCTCAAAGTCCTTTTCATCCTCAGACTCAATGTCCTGGATGGACTGAACAGGCTCAATAAGAGGTTTCTGGTTCTCCAGGATCTCCTCGTCAGATGTTTTTGGGAACGCTCTCTGGAAGACCTTCATGCGTCTTATCCAGGGTCCATACTGCTCCAACATTTCCTCCTTGATGTTCTCAGGAAGAAACTGGGAGAACAGCAGGCCGTCTTCATCAAAGGGTATCTGTGGGGGAATCCACACATCTTCAGACTGGTCCTTGTAGATTTGAAGGACAGTCTCAATGATTTGGTCCGGGATGAAGCTCAGGAGTGCCGGGTCTTTGTTCACCACTAGCTTCCTTATCCGGTACGTTGTCCCAAACCTCTCCATGATGCTGCAGACGAGAAACGCGACAGCTTTCCAAACCTCACAGGAAGGAGGAGGGAGGTCTTCGTCCACAGAGACACCAGGGTCTTTCCTCAGGGTCTCCAGAGTTGTTGCACTCAAGTGGAGACAGTGTGTCAGCAGTTGTTGTTGGTCTAGATGAGCACTACTGTATCTTTCCAGAGGGTGCAGCTTCAGTAGCAGTTGGACCAGCAGATCCTCAACCAGGTCAGTGCTGACAGTGACCACAGCAGGGACAGAAAGGCTGGAAACGTCTTCCACAGGGGAAGCCTTGAAGCTGTCGCCGGATTGAGCCTCAGCTCTCTGCATGTTGGAGTTCATCATCTCAACAAAGTGGATACCAGTGAAAGTTTGCAAGAAGCAAAAGTTCAAACACAATCGAACACAACGAGCAGACACGATCAAACAGTGACTTGCTTGTAGAGAGGGTTTGTGTGAAATGAGACATTTGAAATGTTCTCCTGAAACAATGTTTTTTACTGTGACGTCACAAAGTTACATTATTATGGAATGTGATGATATCACAGTTGCATTGAATTCAGGCAGCAGCCCTGTCCACTTTGCCTCTGTTTGTCTCTTTAGGTCTTTTCATGTATATCTTAATGGCACTCTCAAAGCAAAGCTTGTCTCCTTAGTGATGAAAACATTACCTGTATACCACACAATAGGTCTCTGTCCAGGATTTGAACCCTAAACTATATCACTGAAAGCACGCAGGTCCTGCCACCTCACCACAGGCCTGCCTGGCAGTGCATATCATATTTTCTGTTAAAGCCTCACGTTATTGGTCAAGACATTTGGTGGGGTCTTGACCAATCACATTCTGTCTACAGTGAGCAGAACAGGGAGGGGAGGGGTCACAGACACACACAGCACAGTGGGAGGGAGAACATACTCGACAGACAGAGAACGCACTGGATAGGTGAGAAAACGAGGGACTGCAGAAAAAGCAGTCAAATTTAGACAAATTTCAACGGCACACACAGTTTAAGGGCAGAGTGTAGACTATGAAGGATGAAAATGTCATCAATCAGGGTGAACAACTTGTTTCGCCAATTGCTTCCATATGGGCAGCGCTGCAGAAGCAATAGCCAGTTTTCATTTTCAAACTCTGGTTATCTGTTTGTTTTTTACATCAACACTAAAGTCTAGGTGAAGTTTGGAGACTTTGGTTAATTAAATGTATCTATATGGTTACAGATGTTGGTTTTGGTAAGCCTATTAAAGAAGCTTATCAAGGTTTTAGTAGAAGTCCAAGGCTTGTAAATCCATCAGCCTCCACAGCCTTCCATTTTTTTACTCTGCTACTAAATAACAAACTCCGAGCATATTGGTTGTATTTTTATTTTTACAAATAATTGTCTGAGATGTATATCACTACATCATATCATCAAATCATAAGAAAAAAATAACATTGTAATGGTTATTTCCAAAGTAGGTTGCCATAAATACTGTTGGTCATTTTGAGATTGCTCTTGTTAACTAATGCAGATGGATAATAGAAAAAGTAACTGGTTCACTTTATCCTTGCTTCCTTTCCATTTTCTTTTGAACTATCTCAAGTCAAGGACCAAGTAGAATTCCAATTTGCAACATTCACTGCAAATTTCTTGAAATATTAAGGATGCCATGCGAGCAGACTTGAGTGTTAACTCGTGCATGACGAGAATCAGAGACTCTGTTATGCATCAAATAGTGATGGTAAGCAGTCCCCTCTTGTATGTCACATTTTGTCATTAAAATAACAATGAAAATTTTAGGAAACAAAGAAAAAACTGGCTTTATTGAAAAAATTAAAGAACAAATGAACTTTGGCTAATTGCATAACATTTAGATTTCCTGTATTTACATTGCACTTAACAGGTAATGACATAATACAAATCCTAAAGTCAGTTTTAAAGAATACATAGTTGCTTATTTATTAAAAAGGCCAAATAATTATGTCATTTTGGTGTTTCTAGCTTACTTTGCTGCCCCCAGCTGGCCAAAAGAATCACTGGATGCATATTTTAGTGTTACTGCATGCATTTATAACTAAGCTTCATCACTGATTACTTGGTATTCCTGTTTCAGTGGTCTGTAGACTTTGACCTCTTGGTGCTCTGCACTGGAAGTTCTCATGCTGAACATTTATGTGACTTTAACCTCAAAACTATACAACCCTTGAGCAATCCTACCACCAGGGTCAGCCCAGAATGTTGAATTAAACAACACTGATCTACATTTATTCATCCCATTTTATTTCTGAAGACTTAGCATTTTTTGTTTTTATTGAATTTCTATTTTTTAGAAATAACAAATTGACGAAGGGTCTATTACAGAACCATTTCTGGGAGCGATTTTGGGATCAGACCCTAAGGGGTGCTCAGTCCTTGAAGAGAGCTCCTTTCAAACCTACCCACATACCACTGATTTCACCAAACAAAAATACATATTCATACATGATTTCTATTCACAACACTAGTTCTGAAAAACCTGAGTTTTACATCACCATACAAATGTTTAGAGAAATGAAAGATGGAAATGGTTTTGGAAATTTACTGGAAAGGAACAAATATGAGGTATTGAAATTGGTATCAGCCCATTATTAAAAAAACAGTAATGATTGTTATTTTTATAGGTAACAGAAGGTTGGGGAGAAACCACATTTGTTAAATGCAAATGCAAAGTGATTAACATATTAAGCATTCTTATGTGTCTGGGTCGTTTTCTCACCACTTGAACAGCATTTTTGTTACAGTAAAAACCTACAACTACAGTCATGGCCAAAAGTTTTGAGAATGACACAAATATTACATTTTCACAAAGTCTGCTGCTTCAGGGTTTTTAGGTGTTTTTGTCAGATGTTTCTATGGTATAATGAAATACAATTAGAAGCATTTCATAAGTATCAAAAGCTTTTATTGAGAATTACACAGAATTCATGCAATAAGTCAATATTTGCAGTGTTGACCCTTCTTTTTCAAGACCTCTGCAATTCTCCCTGGCATGCTGTCAATCAACTTCTGGACCAAATCCTGACTGATGGCAGTCCATTCTTGCATAATCAATGCTTGGAGTTTGTCAGAATTTGTGGGTTTTTGATTGTCCACCCGCCTCTTGAGGATTGACCACAAGTTCTCAATGGGATTAAGATCTGGGGAGTTTCCTGGCCAAGGGCCCAAAATCTTAATGTTTTGTTCCCCGAGCCATTTTGTTATGACTTTTGCTTTATGGCAAGGTGCTCCATCATGCTGGAAAAGGCATTCTTCATCACCAAACTGCCCTTGGATGGTTGGGAGAAGTTGCTCTGGGAGGACGTTCTGGTACCATTCTTTATTCATGGCTGTGTTTTTAGGCAAGATTGTGAGAGAGCCCACTCCCTTGACTGAAAAGCAACCCCACACATGAATGGTCTCAGGATGCTTCACTGTTGGCAAGAGACAGGACTGATGGTAGCGCTCACCTCGTCTTCTCCGAACAAGCCTTCCTCCAGATGCCCCAAACAATGGGAAAGGGGATTCATCAGAGAAAATGACTTTACCCCAGTCCTCAGCAGTCCAGTCCCTGTACCTTCTGCAGAATATCAGTCTGTCCCTGATGTTTTTACTGGAGAGAAGTGGCTTCTTTGCTGCCCTCCTTGACACCAGGCCTTCGTCCAAAAGTCTTCGCCTCACTGTGCGTGCAGATGCACTCACACCTGCCTGCTGCCATTCCTGAGCAAGCTCTGCACTGGTGGTGGCCCGATCCCACAGCTGTAACACCTTCAGGAGACGGTCCTGGCGCTTGCTGGACTTTCTTGGGCGCCCTGGAGCCTGTTTGGCAACAATTGAACCTCTCTCCTTGAAGTTCTTGATAATTCAACAGACGGTTGACTGAGGTGCAATCTTACTCGCTGCTATAAACTTCCCTGTTAGGTCCTTTTTGTGCAATGCAATGATGGCTGCACCATAGACTGTAAAAAATATGGACGTAGTATCCGTGACGTCACCCATCTGTTCCTGAGAGCTGTTTTGAAGCAAATCGACGGCAGCAGCCATATTGGTAATGCGGAACTCAACTAGGCAGAGTGTGACGTAGTGTGAGTCTCTTAGCCAATGGCTGTGTGTTCCCGACCGGGATTCACGTCAGTCATGTCCTTATTTGGGCAAAACTCATAATCTTAATATCTTCTTAACCGTCACGTTAGAAAAAAATTCACCCCCCGTACAGTGTATGCCATTAGAGAGATTAGCGTTGTAGGGCCAAGCCGTTTTTTGAACCAGGCTGTAAACATGTTTATTAATGCTGCAAAGATCGTCTTTTTCCCATTCATATCTATGTGGTTTCCGGTGTTTCTGCAGCCAGCCTCAAGCGGATTTTCGATGTATTGCAGTTTATATCACTTCCGCATTGGCTTCATCGTTTGAGACCGGAGTTTGCCGCTTGGGCTGCACGTGTTTCCTTGCAGGTAACCATGGCTAACAGATGAGGAACAATGGTGTCATGCACCATCTTCCTTTCAAAGTGTCCAGTCACTCAATCATGACAGATTGATCGCCAGCCTTGTCCTCATCAACACCCACACCTGTGTTAATGTGTGTGACACCTGTGTGTCATTGAAATGAAGTTAGCTGGTCCTTTTGTGGCAGGGCTGAAATGCAGTGGAAATGTGTTTTTGGTGATAAAGTTCATTTTCAAGGCAAAGAGGGACTTTGCAATTAATTGCAGTTGAGCTGATCACTCCTCATAACATTCTGGAGTATATGCAAATTGACATAAAAACTGAAACAGCAGACTTTGTGAAAATTAATAGTTGTGTCATTCTCAAAACTTTTGGCCATGACTGTACATATATCTCACCAAAACTAACCAACCTTTTGCTTTATAACTTGTTACAATGTTACAATGTTACAATGTCATTTAGCAGACGCTTTTATCCAAAGCGACGTACATACGAGAACAAGAACAACACAAGCAAAGATCTAGACAAGAGGAAACAAGATCAGTAAGAGTAACAAAGTGCTTCAAGTCAATTTGGGTGCAGGTACTGCCAAGCAGTTCATGCTTTTCTCAAGAGAGAGGTGTTCCTCTACATCCTGACACATCATTTAGAATTTAGTGTTTAGCTACCTGTTACCTTTTCATATTTTGATCGTTAAAATTGTCAGCCCACTCACTCACTGTTGTAAGTTTCACACCGCTGTGATTTCTGCTCATCAGAATCAAACAGGATGCTACATCATAACAAGAGTCATTATTCATGTTTTCACGCTTTAGCGGCTTGTTGCTCTACTGAACGCTTCTGCAGCTGGCTTCCGTGTCTGTATCTTTGCAGACCCACTAAACCGACTTTAGATGAAACCAACTGGGAAGATTCATGTGTGATTATAGCATTAGTAGAGGAACATGTCTGACTTAAAATATTATTGATTCATACACTTTCTTTAAAATATCTAGAAAATAAGATTAAGTTGTTTACAAAATACCTGTCAAGTTCAAAGTTCTAGTTCCCCATGTTATTTTTCAGGGAAGCTAAGATATAATTTAGGCTGGGGAAGTTTACTTGTACTTATCTTAGTTCTGTTGTCATGGTCTCCATCCGGGCTAATACCCTTCTGTTTGATCCCTTTATTCTCTGTAAGCTCCACATATGACACTCTAATGAAAATAAACAAACGCTCTATTGAAACTCTTAATTGAGTTTATTTCTGCAACAATGTTGAGGAGAAGGAAACACTAAAAATAAACACCCAAATGAAAGCTATTCTCTTTTTCCTTTTAATCTTATATATATCTTTTTTATTTCTATTTTCATTTATTTCAATCAAAAATCAAACTTTATTTGTTTAGCCACAAATCACAGCAAACATTATTTCAAGACTCTTTTACAAACAGAGCAGGTCTAGACCGTGTGCTATGTTAAATTATTAACAAAGACCCAACATAAAGACAAGGTAAGACTTAAAGGTGACATATCACGCTTTTTTCATCAATATATATTGGTCTAAGAGGTCCCCAAAACATGTCTTTAAAGTTTATGCTCAAAAAAACACTTTGAAATCAGATTTTGACATGCCTGAAAACCCTCTTCTTCAGTCCTCCTCAGAACAGTCTGTTTTCTCTCTGACCACGCCCCCTCAGGAAGTGGATGTGCCTCGGCTCTCCAGCACGTTGATCTAATGTTTACATGTTGGCTGAATATACACGGCTGCTCAGAGATCACGTTACTTCAACCCTCTGAATCTGATCCTGAATCTGATCCTGATGGAGAGGCGCCTGCAGCAGGACCTTTCTGAAGGATTGGTCACAGATTTAGTGTTTCTTGTTGTTTTATTTATCAGTATGTAGACGTGTGTCTTGGTACACAGCTACGAACATGTAGCTAAGTGGCTATGCTAACTAGCGCTAGCACTTATCCATGATAAATAAAAATCATCCACTAGATCTTCAAATCTGCAGACGTGGGGAGTAAAACCGACCTCTACCAGAAAGGCAGCAGGACCTTTCTGAAGGATTGGTCACAGATTCTGTGTTTCTTGTTGTTTTATTTGTCAGTATGTCGACGTGTGTCTTGGTACACAGCTACAGCTACAGCTACAGCTACAGCTACAGCTACAGCTACAGCTACAGCTACAGCTACAGCTACAGCTACAGCTACAGCTACGAACATATAGCTATGTGGCTATGCTAATTAGCGCTAGCACTTTTCCATGACAAATAAAAATCATCCACTAGATCTTCAAATCTGCAGACGTGGGGAGTAAAACCGACCTCTGTGTTTATTAAGACAGCCTACAACTAGCATGCCTCCCTCCTAAGCTCCTTGTTAGCACACATGTGTGCAGGTAATGAAAAACAGAGGAGGGATTCAGTATTATTTTATACAGTCTATGGGCTGAACAAGCTCCGAGCTCTGACTCCATTACAGACCGGATATTGTTGTTACGTAACAAAAACACTGAAGTCTGAAACGGCTGGTTTCACACACATTTACAGAAAGGTGGAGAAATCAGAACAGGGGCAGAATGGATTTTTTTCATTCTCGGGGGGTTTGTAGACATGCCAGGGACACATATTTCAGGTAGAGAACCATTAAAAAGTCCATTTTGCATGATATGTCACCTTTAAGGCTGATTTTTATTTCTGCGACTCCCCTACGCAGCAGGGGCTGATGCGGACATGAGCACCACCCTACTTACCAACTTACTTACACCTTACCATACTTGTGCGTTGATGTGTCCATGTCGCACAGCAATTCCCCTCCGAAACACTTTAGGGCAGTGTGGTCTCTCTGATAGCCGGTCGCCTCCTTTCGGCCCCGCTACGATCTCTGTTTCCTTTTCCACAGAGATTCAGAGCGTGTTCTGTTAATTTACAGCTGATACATGTTGCTGTTTATCATACAGACATGATTACATGAAGAATAGAGAGGAGGAGATGAAGTACACGGCCGATGAGAGGGCCAGTTCTGTCCTGGACTGTCCTCTGGACTCCATAGAGGAGGTGGGTGAGAGGAGGATGTTAACCAAGCTGACATCCATCATGGACAATCCCTCTCACCCCCTGCATGAGTCTGTGGGGTCCCTGAGCAGCTCCTTCAGCAGCAGACTGAGACTCCCACCCTGCAGGACGGAGCGCTACCGCAGGTCCTTCATCCCATCTGCAATCAGACTGTTTAACACCAGCACTGCTGTGTCCCGTTAATCATCTGTTCTTATCTTTCATTACACTACATGGAAGTTACTATGTGATACATTCACAAATAACTACTGTATCCATCTGAATCACACTGTTCTTCATACTGTGTATGTTTGTTTAAATAACCTGGTGCAATTTTTATCCTGCAATAACTTACCTTATCTATTTATCAGATAGAAGTGTACATAGTGTGTATATATCTGGAATAGTTGTCATATTTTATTTTATTTTACCTTTATCATTGCTATTATTATTGTTATTATATGTTTTAACTATGTTAGTACATTGCTGTTTTCCCCTGTCCCGTGTTGTAAGCTGCTGTAACAAAAGAATATCTTATCTTATCTCAATTTTAGCTTATCATTTTCTAGCTATTTCCTATGTTTATCTGTTGTTGTCGTTGCTAGGGTCTGAGAGAAACGTAATATCAAATCCTCTGTATGTCTGGTGCATACTGCAGTTTATTTGACAATAAAGAAGACTTTGACTTTTTGATATTCATACTGCTGATTCCATTCAGGGTGAGGTGGGCTCATCTTTCATTCCACTACATGGAAGTTACTATGTGACTTGTCACATTCACAAATAACTACTGTATCCATCTGAATCACACTGTTCTTCATACTGTGTATGTTTGTTTTTAAATAACCTGGTGCAATTTTTATCATGCAATAACTTACCTCATCTATTTATCAGACAGAAGTGTACATAGTGTGTATATATCTGTAATAGTTTCCATATTTTATTTTATTTTTACTTTATTTAATTTTATTATATTTTATTATATTTTATTTTATATTATTTTTATTTTTATTTATTTCATTATATTTTACCCTTGTCATTGCTATTATTATTGTTATTATATTTTTTAACTATGTTAGTACATTGTTGTATTCCCCTGTCCCGTGTTGTAAGCTGCTGTAACAAAATAAATTTCTCCCAACGGGGGACAAATAAAGTCTATCTTATCTTATCTTATCCCAGAAGTGCTGTAAGTGCAGGAGATAGAAGCCAGCGAGCGGACCAATCACAGGGCTTGCGGTCTGGGTTGATTCTACATGTAAACTAAAAACGTATTTATTCAGTCTGGCTTTTATGTAGGGTTTAACAATTTTATTACCTACCTTTTACTAGAATATTGATTTAAATGTTTCTTTATTATTTTAGTAATTTTAACTGTTATCTTATTCTATTTGTATGTATTTATTCATTCATTTATTTAATTTTATTTATCTACTCAGTTTTATTGATATTTTTCAGCCTTAGTTTTATTTTTCAACTCTTATCCTTACCTTTTAAATCTATTTATTTTAACTATTTTTATTTCTTAATCTTGATGCTTTAACTTATTTTAATTACACATATTTTATTTTGGTGTGCATTGGTCTCTATTTTATTTTATTTTTATGTTGTTCTTATTTTTAATTTGTATTTTTATTAGTTTTATTATTATCATTATTATTATCTTCCACTAAAATGTCTTAGCATTGTTTCATTTCTGCTTCTTTCTTGTTTTCAATCGCTGTAAAGCACTTTGGGTTGCATTTTATTTGTATGAAAGGTGCTATATAAATAAAGCTTGATTGATTGATTGACATGTAGTTACATTTTTGGAGGAGGTGCACTTCATCTACGTGTGTAGGCCTCTGTGTAGGTACGGGAGCTACGCAGACCTCCGGCGTAGGCTACGCCGTCGATTTGACGCAGAAGTATAAATCAGCCTTAAGTCTTATCTGATCTTAATCCACCATGAGCAGAGCACTTTGCAGTATTTAGCAAGTTACAGCGGCAAGGACAAATTTCCTTTAACAGGCAGAAACCTCCAGCAGAGCCAGACTCATGTTAGACACACATCTGCTGAGACCAAGTTGGGGTTGGAACCCAACACAAGATGTACAGTCACCTTCATGACCTCATACACACATAGACTTTCTTAGGACACACAATGAATGTTGATTACAGGTACAGTACAGGTAGCCTACCATCATTTCCCCCAAACTCTTCTGCTTGAGTTATTTATGTCAGTTTAATTTTTGTCATTATCACTTTTTATCTTTTGCGTGCTGTTTAGTTTTTTTTGTTGTTTATTGTTGCTCCTTTTTTATTATTAATTATTAATTATTTTTTTCTATTTCCTTCCCATATATTGTACTTACGCTTGAATCTTGAATCACCTTCAATGTCTTAGTTGCTGTTGGTGTAACCTTAGTATTCTGAGTACCCTGTCACTTAGTCAACCCCCTTTTTGTAAAGCACATTTCTTTAAAGCTGCTGTGAGGAACTTTTGTTTTGTATTGATTCTGGAGCCCCCTTGTAGACAAAGTGATACCTCTTATCTCTTGTCCTATACATGCAAAAGTAGTGTTTTCAACTAAAGCCTCATCCTGTTGTGTTCAACGGTCAACTTTATCAGGCAATGTGATTCTTTTCCATGAAAGCAGTCAAATAAAGGCTGTTTCTGAAGCAAGATGTCCATCATCTGGTCTGACACCTACCCCCCCAGGGAGGTTTTAGGCATTAAAAATTACAACAGAGAAGGTGCCAGTGTTGCTGCTGATGGACTTGTTTGCTATTGAAGGTCATAAAGAGGCATCAGTATCATTTTCAGGTAGTTTCTCAGCCATTTCAAAACTCCTCACAGGGCCTTTAACAAAATAATGATAATGATAATAATAATTTTATTTGCAGAGCACTTTTCAAAACTGAGATACAAAGTGCTTTACATGGGCAGCTTAATAAAACAGGCAGTTAATTAAATCACACAAGTCAAGATAAAGAAATAAAACATATTTTAAAAGACATCAAATTCCTCTAAAAAAACTCTAAAGCAGGGGTGTCCAAAGTACGGCCCGGGGGCCAATTGCGGCCCAAGGTCCATTTATTTATGGCCCCAAGCTTCCATCTTAAAGTGTGTTATTTATAGCATTAATTAATAGCATTAGAAATTAATCACATTCTGAATCATTTGTACATTTGCAGTTTCGTTCAAGCGCACACACAAAACTAAAGTCAATCCAGAAACGTCTCAGAAAGCTTCACATGGATTACTTGAATTAAGCCAAAGCTCTGGGAATTCTGCAAGAAGGCAATAAAGAAGAAACACAAGAACTGTTAAAGTTGAATTCAAATTAATGATTTTATCATGATGTGAAAATGTTCTTGATGAACACTAAAAGTTCAGAAGACAAAAGAAGACACAAGAAAAAATCAAAATTATGAAATTGTGCAGAAAATGCCAAATTTGGTGCATAAAAATAGTTCAGAATGCAGGAAAATAAATATTTAGTTCTTCAAATGTTGTCTGCTGGTCAGACAAGTCTTAAAAAACAACATGAAAAAGAAGTGTGATGAAATCCAGATAGTGATCCTGCCATAGGAAAATAATGATACAATATTTTTCCCACATTGCCCGACCATTTTCCTCCAGAAGAAGATAAAGTTTGCTAATGTATACGTCGCTTGTGGAGAACTGAGGACTACCTAGTTACTGATTTATTGAGAACAAATGTAAAATAATTGTTATTTAATAGAGATTTCATCTATAACTTTTATGATTCCTAAGTCTTGGTAGGAGCCACTGGCTCGAAGGTATTCTGACAACATCAAATGTGGCCCTCTTTGAAAAAAGTTTGGACACCACTGCTCTAAAGGAATTAAATTATTTTAAAAGATATTTCTTAAGATGGTTCAAATAAAATAGAAATAAAATTCAGATAAAATCCGGGAAGGCTCTAGGATAAAAGTATGTTTTAGGAAAGGATTTAAAAGAGCTTATTATTAATGATAATAATAGAAAAAATAATAATTATAACAATGTACAGGGGATGTACACAGCACTGGTTTACACCAATTTTGATTTCACTCTATACACAAATGAACTCTGACTTGAAATCCTATTATTTCACATGTCACTGAACGCATCAGTGATAACACAAGAAGAAACAGCAGTTTTCTTTCTTGGGCTTTCTGCTGTTTTTCTGTGTTAAACATGGCATAAGGATAAAAGTGGAAGCTTCCAGATTAAACCTCTCAGACGTATTTACTTTGAACTCAAAGCGTCTTCGGACTTCCTATCTCTGCCTCACTACAGTTTATCTCTTTTGCATCTGCCGCCTGCCAGAAGCTTTTCCTAACCGTGCTATGGACTGACAATAAGAATAATGATTAAGATTGCAATCAAGATTTGATTTACCTGAGGAGGAGCAGCGTTACCATGGTAACTGTACAGTATTTCTCCTGGACTGTAAGGAATCACTCATTATTTTGTCTTCCCTCAGCAATTCAAGGTGCTTTTTATTAACACACCAAGGCAGGAAGCTGGTGAAAATGGAACACTTATGTTCACAGATGAATGTGAAGGACAGGACGTTTTCCACCAAAGAGCTCGGCTAGTTAGCCGCAATCATCGGGAATCCCAGGTGTAAATCAGTTCCTGATTAAATGGTGATGACGAGTGGGGCTGTGGGTGCTGAAGACACTGATCATCATCACAATCAGACTATTATCATACTTTTCCTTGCAGACACTGCTCTCCATGCCTGGCTGATAACTGGATTGGAAAAACAGAAGTCTGCCAGCAGCAGCGGAAACTTTTAATGAGCCTGAACTATATCGGGATTCTAATTCGCACACAACCAGGTACGAACACACACACACACACACGCACAGGAACATTCACATAAGCACTATAATAAGGCAAAGATATTTTTGCACCCTTACACCCATACACAGATTGAGAAAAAGGTACACTCTCCCAAGCTGGCACATGCACACACTCCTGAAGTCACACTATCCAGGTGAATTCCTTTAATGTGTGGTATGATGAACAATAGCAGCTCTTGTCTGAGCACTAGTAATTATTCAGGAATTCCATTATCTAATCATGCCAGTTCTGTAGTAATTAGCGCACTGACTAAACTTTGAGTGTGTCTGCACTGCAGCACTCACACCGGATCCATTAACGACACCCTGACTGCTGCTGGAATGCCCGCTGCAGCACACACAAGATACAGATATGATTCTCATTATAGGTCACATACATAATGTTCGCACATGCAGAACACACTGTAGGGAAATTATCTTGATTCACGGGAAGTAGAGCATTAATCACACTTGTGCAAACGGCGGTAATAACAGAAAATCCGAGTCAGCGGTCCCTTTGTGACCAGTCAAGAGTGATGAGGTTTGAATGAGCTAAGAGTTCAGGATATTTTAAGGGAGGTTAAACAAATAGGAATTGGCGAATGTGAGTGATCTCATGTTATAGAGAAAAAAGGGAGTCACTTTTTTTATTATCGCAACTGTTGGGAAATTACACAATAACAAAAAGAATGACCCTCATCCACGCCTTCATAACCTCCCGACTGGACTATTGCAACAGCATTCTCTACAGCCTCCCCTCCACCGACCTCAAAAAACTTCAATATGTCCAAAATTCAGCTGCCCGATTACTCACCCACTCCCGCTCCAGAGCCCACATCACACCCATCCTTCAGCACCTCCACTGGCTCCCCATTCAGCACCGAATCCACTTCAAGATCCTGCTCATCACCTACAAAGCCCTCAATAACCTCGCCCCCTCTTACCTGACCGACCTCCTCAAACGCCACTCCCCATCTCGCCGCCTCAGATCATCAGATGCCAACCTCCTGTCCCCTATCACCAAGACCAAGCACCGCACCTTGGGGGACAGAGCCTTTGCCATCGCTGAACCCCACTCTCTGGAACTCTCTCCCTCCACACATCTGCAACTCCTCTCATTTAAGAACCAACTCAAGACCTACCTGTTCCAAAAAGCATACAACACATGACCTCTCCCCCCGCCCCACCTCTGTCCCTGTTTTGTTTTATTTATATGTTTTATTTTTTTATTTTTCATCTTATGTAAAGCGTCTTTGATTACTAAGAAAAGCGCAATATAAATTCTATGAATTATTGAATTATTAATGATATTTCTGCACATAATGTAATCACAGGGTAATAGATGAGACCAGAAATTATTGCACAAGAATCAAGATAGAGTGCAACAATAATAATATATAATATATAATAAGCAACGTACCACATATCAATAACTGACCCCACATGCTTCTTTGGATTGGATGGTCAATGTGATTTGAAAATGTTACTTCTGCTCCTGCTTTGAGAGGTATTTATGAAAGGAACCGCTCATAGTAAGACATGCTGAACTTATTCGATTGGCACCGTTATATTTTGAATGCATTAGGGTTCTCTTCACTGACACTGCGCTCATGTAATTGAAAAAGGCTCAATAGACAACACTTCAGGGAAAGCTTAGGGGAGAGGGGGAAAAAAGAACAGCAGAGTTGTTACCCCACTTTGGGCCTGATCTACTAAGATCCCAAATAACGAGCGCTAATTTGCGTGTGCAAATAATAATTTTGCACGTGTTATTTCTGGGCGTGTTGCGGGTGATCTACTAAGACTGCGTGCGCAAATGATAACGAGTGCAAAAGTGGTGCGGACCTCCCTATTTTAATGAGTATTTTGCGTGTGCTATCGGCTGTCACCATGGAGAGTTTGAGAGAACAGAGTGGTCTTAAGCGATAAATGAAGTTTGAAGACATGGAGTTGGAGGTTTTAGTGGAGGAGGGAAATAAACACATCGGTGAACTCCAGCAGAGACATCTCAGCGTTAGAAATGAGATTTGGGAGGCCGTCTGTGAAAAGGTGAATGATGTGAGAAAACAGAAGATCTGCCGATGAAATAAACACATCTACTCTTCTCCAAAACACAATCAGTGTTTTGATGGAGTTTAGAGAGCGATTTGATGAGGCTTAGTCTGCCACTCTTGATCTAGAAAAGTTAAGCGTCACTTGGATGAAGACAGTCGCCTCACTGTCCCAGGGAGCAACTTTCGGGTGAACGTTTTCAATGCCTGATATCATCATCCAGCAACTGTCCCAAAGATTCACCAGCTTAAATGGAACTGGGAACATGTTTGAGTCAATTCACCCCAACACACTGCTGCAAGCACGAGATGAGGAGTTACGCAGAGCTGCCTGGCGCAGCTCAGTGAGCGCTCATTCTCCAAGTTAAAACTAACTAAAAACCCCTTGATGAGCACGATGGGACAGGAGAGACTGAGTGGACATGTCATGTTATCTATTGAGAATGACAGATCAAAGAAAATGGACATACAGTGCATCGTGGACAAGTCCGCAGAGCTTAAGGCTCGTCCAAACAGTGGTGAGTAGGCCGAGTACTTCATATTGATTTTTTGTTTATATGTGAGGATGTGGGCCGCTGTGCCAATTATACTAAACTTTATATCTGTTGATACAGTGACCTACTGTGCTCTCATTATATGAAAAAGTTAAAGTGGGTGTCAGAATGATGCGTTCGCTATCCATGGTGCTGAACTGCTTTGAATTTGTGTTGTTTTATTATTATTATTTTGTTCTCTTGGTTTGATTGACTAAAACATTTAGTAATGCTTGTAAGCCCAGCTGTTGTGGGCATGTTGTAAAGCGATGTTATGATGAGCTTTACAGTGACCGCAGCCATGTGTGTGTAACGCTGTGCCAGTTTGCACCTGCCTTTCAAACGTGCTAAATATAGACACAAATACAGCGCCCGCTATCTGCTTCAGGTTTGATAGATCACATTGCGTGTGCTAAATGATTACATTTGCATCTCCTCCTCCCAGTATTTTGAGCGTTCTGATGATCTACATGTATTCTGCATATTCATGAAGGCAAACACGCTAAATGATTTGCAAGTGCTATTTTGCTCATTTGACAGACGCAATCCTCGGTGCTCCCGGTTAGTACGTCAGCTTTGCGCGCGCTATCAAGTTTGCATGTGTTTTTATACACGCAAACCTTTAGTAGATCGGGCCCTTTGTAGTGTAAATAGCCCCCTTCTTTCCACCTGAGCACCCCCTCAACACAGTTCAACTTACATGCATGACATTTTTTTCACATATCTATCAGGTTAAGACCTACCAACAAGATTCCTAATGTCATGGTGACACGGCCATCTTTTCTTTTTCTTTTTTTAATTTTTCACCTGATTCGCAAGGGTACATATTTAAAAGATCTTGCACTAGGCCTTTTTTTCCGATCAAGTCCAAACTACACAGACACATTGACGATTCAAAGTTATCAGAAACATTAAGCGAAATCTAAAAATTGTCGGCGTGGTAGACATTCAGGCGATGCATCAAACGCACATGTCTCGCCATAAACAGGAAATTGATTTTGGGGGCTTTAAAATACACAAAATCTCACCAAATCTGCCACACGCATTGGCAACGCATCCCATTTATATATTTTGGGGCTCTCGTCCAAGAAATTCAAAAATGCTCCAAAGCGCCCCCTTAAGGGTTAAAAAAAAGGGTAAAATAACCCTCCCCATAGAGTTTTTTTATATCTATGTGCATGATTTCAGACATGCATATTCATGGCATCAGGACGCACATAAAAGCCTCTTACACCCATATCCTAAAACCAACAGGAAGAGCGCCACCTAGCTTTGAATGTGAAACCTGGTCCCAAAGTAAGGGTGCATACTTGTACGGGACACAGCAACACCTGCAGCACATCAGGCGGTGGCATACATCAGGTGGTGGTTGCAGGTGTGCAAGGGCCTGTTCATCGCCACTTGCGGCTTTAATTACATATTGTTTCTTTCAGTCATACCCAAGTGTACGACTTATTACAAATATTTGTTGCATTTGACTACTATCTCATAGAACAGCTTTCCATTGTTGTTGGTTGTGAAATATCTTCACAGGATTTGTGAGAGTCTCTTTTAGTCTTTTGCTCCCACACTCATTCACTGCAACTACTGGGAACATGACGCAACCTAATGAGTACAGAAACTTTTTTATAGAGTCAGTGTGATAACACAGTATTATAGCTGTGAAAAGTATCCCCACTGTGCCCTGAAGACGGGGCAGAGATAAGTCTGCATACTTTCACATTTACAGCTGTCTGCGCTTCTCTCATCCCCTCTGACTCGACTGGAAACTGTAATTTTTGCTGTTAATCTACTCACATATTTCACACCCTTTTCACCAAGGTTTATTATTCATGAGGATTACATCCCTTCTCATCCACTGTGAAGACATTGCTATTTTACAGTGATAAAGTAAATTTATCTAGGTATGTTAACCCAAATATAAGAGCTCAAAAGTTACCTGTAGGACCAGAGGTGGTTGTAACTTTGTTTCACTTATTTTTATTCAAACTGGGCCCTGAGTGGGTCTGCGACCCAACCCCGGATAAGCAGAAGAGGATGGATGGAGTGACAAGGATCGTAAATCAAGGATCATATATTCATCTTTCTATACATTTGTTTAACTGATGCCAGTCACACGCTTAGGTTTTACTCATCCAGGGGTTTATGGAGGCATCCTTTTGGATCCTAACACTAGCTGACTGCTTATAACTGGCATTAAAATGTGCCTCACAAGAGCTCCCAGTGCAGGGGTGTGTCCAAATGGGCGGTAAGGGGTGACATGGGC
Source organism: Notolabrus celidotus (assembly GCF_009762535.1). Taxonomy (NCBI): domain Eukaryota; kingdom Metazoa; phylum Chordata; class Actinopteri; order Labriformes; family Labridae; genus Notolabrus; species Notolabrus celidotus. Next base: position 39,802,235 of record NC_048273.1, on the reverse strand, counting down.
CCCCCCTAAAAACCTGATTGGTGCCACCCTTGATGGCTGTGGCTTGGTGGTTGACATGGTAGTCTCTCAATCAGAAGGTTGGCAGTTCAATCCCAGTGCCTGCAGTCACATATCTAATGTCGCGTTCACGCCAGACGCGAATGATCACGCTATTTGCGTGAATACAGACATGAGAATGTTGTTTTTACTCGCTCTATTTGCACGTTAAAATCTCATGTACACGAGTGCTCAAGACGCAAATATTCACGAGAGAGAGGGGGGGTTCCCACGCCACAGCAGTTCCGTTCTCATCAAACAAGGTTGAGCTCACAGACATTGAATGGGGAAGCCGGTTATGCTAAAGGGGGCAGAGCTAACTTCCTACTACAACCCATAGCTGACAGACAAAGTTTCTCACAACTCAGCAGATAATCCTCCTCTCTCTCTCTGTCCTCACAGTGAGCTCCTGTTTATTCCTGATCCCATAAAAACAGGTAGAGTCACAGAGTTCAGGGAAGCTGCTCAGAGATAGAATCAAAGTGTCCCATATATTCCAGAGGTATGAATCTCTGCTGGTCCATACGTGATCTGCACGCTGATTGGCTATCGCGGTGCGGTGGATTCACTGGAGTTCAGATATTTTAACTCTTGCTAATTCATTAGCGGGAATGATTTACAAGAGTTAAAATACAGTGCTGTGAAAAAGCATTTGCCCCCTTCCTGATTTATCATATTACTGCACATTTTTCTCACTTAAATGTTTCAGATCATCAAACAAATTTTAATATTAGACAAAGATAACCAGATCAAACACTAAATGCAGTTTTTAAATGATGATCTGGTGTAGTCAGAACCATCTGGAGCTGAACCCGCTCAAGACTGTGGAGATGGAGGATACTGTAAATAATATATTCAAAATCTGGAGAAGGCTATGTAAAATACTACAGGTCAGTGAACAACAGATGACCTGCCTAAGAGAAATAGCGTGGGACCCAGAATTTACCCCAAACACATTAGACAACGCTATTAAGATATGGGACTCCAAAGGACTTGTAAGATTTTATCAAATGTATAATGAAGAAGGACTTAAAACTTTTGAAAACATCACAACACAATTTGGTTTAACCAGCAACTATTTCTATCGATATCTGCAAGTGAGGAGCTACTTAAGAGACAAAGTTCAAATTGGAACTCTGGGAGATCTACATCCCCTTCTGGTATGCATGGTAAAGATACATCAAAGCCACAACTACAAAAATGTAATCAGACAAGTTTACAGAATTCTCCAGGAAAGTAGCTTTGAAAACTTAAACCATATTAAAGAGAAATGGGAAAAGGAGCTGGACAGCATTGTACCTGAAGAAGAGTGGAACCAGAGTTTTGAGGACTTTTATCGTTATATGAGATCACCCTATTGGCAGGAATATGCATGGGAAATTAAATGTAAGGTATTTTACAACACCATCCATTATATCAAAATATGCACAAAACAGTGGCAGTTGCTGGAGAGAATGTGGGGAAAATAATGCAGACCACACACATATATTTTTGACATGCAGAAAAATTCAAAGTTATTGGTCAGAAGTAATAAGCGAAATTGAACAGATGCTAGGCAAAAAGAGCAGCGTTGGAAAACAAAATATACTCCTGGGAACAAGTCCTAAAGGGCTAAAAAAACAGTTATACCTCTTCTGTGTATTGAGAATAACAGCACTCAAGCAAATCACAAGAAACTGGAAAAAAAGGAATCTCCAAGTGCATTCAAGTGGTAAGGAACAGTAGAGAACTTTTACTCAATGGAAAAAGTAACCTATAGAATAAATAAAAATGAAAAGTTACTTGAAAAAAGATGGCTACCTTTCAAAGCAAGGACAGGATATCAATGAATATAAAGTTATGTGCTTGTAAAAAAGAAAATGTTGAAGCTTATGCCCCTTATATGTATGTATGTATGTGCGTGTGTATGTGTATGTACATATATGTATATATATGCATATGTATGTGTATGTGTATGTCTATGTCTATGTATGTGTGTATATGTATATATATATGTATATTTATTTTATTCTACTGGGTTATTTATATATGAATTTATGTATTTTCAATTTTTGTGTTTTGGTATCTTTAGATAACCCTTATTATTTATTTTTCATTTCTATATAATTTACTTTCCAATTTTGTATGGGTGGAGGGTCACAACGTCAAAAAAAAAAAAAAGTGTTGTGTCAAAAATGTTCGAACCTGTAAGAAATGTATATCATGTACATATAACATTGACACAATAAAGTATTAAAAGAAAAAAAAAGACCCCCTCACCATCCTGAACAGAACTATGTCTACTGTGGACTCTTTCAGGTTCCTGGGATCCACTATCTCCTGGGACCTGAGGTGGACCTCCCACATAGACACAATCAGGAAAAAGGCCCAGCAGAGGATGTACTTCCTGTGTCAGCTCAGGAAGTTCAACCTGCCCCAGGAGCTGCTGATCATGTTCTATCCAGTCTGTTCTGTGCACCTCCATCACTGTCTGGTTTGGATCTGCAACCAAACTAGACAAACACAGACTGCAACGGACTATAAGGACTGCAGAAAAAATCATCGGTGTCGACCTGCCCCTCATCCAGGACTTGTACCGGTCCAGGTAGCATCACCGCTGACCCCTCACACCCTGGACACAAATTCTTCAAACTCCTCCCCTCCGGCAGGCGCTACAGATCACTGTGTGCCAAAACAACCCGCCATAAGAACAGTTTCTTCCCCCAGGCTGTCACTCTGATGAACACTAAACCATAACAGTGTCATATCTGTCAGATAAATACTCTCTGTAAATACACATGTAGATACACAATGCAACAATTCTCAAAGCAGAATTCCATATTTCTATTTATTGTATTATTTAACTACTATTTTAGAATGTAAAACTACCTCTGCAACTCACCACTGCACTTTATCATATTATTTTAGCCTGTACATATTAGTCAAGCCTATTTGTTGTTCTTTTTTATTTATAGCTGATGTTATTGTTATTATATTTTTTATTTTTATTTGTAGGTCTTATTCTTATGCCTTGTACAAAGAGAGCACAGTTTACTAAAGTCAAATTCCTTGTCTGTTCAAGCATACCTGGCCAATACAGCTGATTCTGATTCTGATGATTTTATTTATCAAGGGAAAGAAGTGATCCAAACCCACCTGACCCTGTGTGAAAAAGTATCTACCCCTCTTGTTAAATTGCAAATTAAATGTGATGAACCTGATTTTTTTGGAAAGCTGAGTTCAATTTCACTCTCCACACCCAGGCCTGATTACTGCCAGACCTGTTGAATCAAGAAATCACTTAAATAGAACCTCTCTGACAAAGTGAAGTGGGCTAAAAGATCTCAAAAAGCAACACATCATGCCACGATCCAAATAAATTCCAGAACAGATGAGAAACAAATTCATTGACATCTACCAGTCTGGAAAGGGTTTCAAAGCCATTTCTAAGGCTTTGGGACTCCAGAGAACCACAGTGAGAGCCACGATCCACAAATGGAGAAGGCTTGGAACAGTGGTGAACCTTCCCAGGAGTGGCTGGCCTACCAACATTACTCCAAGAACACAGAGACGACTCATCCAGGTCACAAAAGAACCCAGAACCACTTCTGAAGAGCTGCAGACCTCACCAGCCTCAGCTAAGGTCACTGTCCATGATTCCACAATAAGAAAGAGACCGGGCAAACACAGCATCCATGGGAGAGTTCCAAGGCAAAAACCACTGCTGACCAAAAAGGACACAAAGGCTTGTCTCACATTTACCAGAAAACATCTTGATGATCCCCGAGACTTCTGGGAAAACATTCTGTGGACAGACGAGACAAAATATTAACTTTTTGGAAGGTGTGTGTCTTGTTACATCTGGCGTAAAACCAACACAGCATTTGATAAAAAGAACATCATACCAACAGTCAAACATGGTGGATGTAGAGTGATGTTCTGGGGCTGCTGTGCTGCGTCTGGACCTGGGCGACTTGCTGTGATTGATGGAACCATGAATTCTGCTCTCTACCAGAAAATCCTGAAGGACAATGTCTGGCCATAAGTTTGAGACCTCAAGCTTAAGCACACTTTGGTTATTCAGCAGGACAATGGTCCAGAACACACCACCAAGTCCACCTCTGAATGGCTTAAAAAAAAACAAAATGAAGGTTTTGGAGTGGCCTGGTCAAAGTCTGGACTTGAATCTGATTGAGATCCTGTGGTATGACCTTAAACAGGCCGTTTATGCTCAAAAACCCTGAATTAAAACAATTCTGTAAAGTAGAGTGGGCCAAATATCATCCAGAGCGATGTGAAAAGCTCATCAACATTTATCACTAACCCTTCATTGCAGTTATTTCCTCCAAGAGTGGTACAACCAGTTATTAGGTTTAGGGGGCAATTACTTTTTCACACAGGGTCAGGAGAGTTTGGATAACCTTTTTCCCTTAAAAAATAAAATCATCATTTAAAAACTGCATTTAGTGGTTATTTTTGTCTAATATTAAAATGTGTTTGATGATCTGAAACATTTAAGTTTGAAAAATTTGCAAAAATATAAGAAATCAGGAAGGGGGCAAATACTTTTCACAGTACTGTATCTGAACTCCAGTCGCCCAATTCGCGCCGCCAGACCTCTATTCACGTCTCTGCATTGACGTTGCATGTAATTTATTCAGGTTTGGTGTGAACGTCCCATATCTGGCCTTTTGCAAAACACTGAACCCTTAATTACTTCAGTGCTTGTGAAACAAATTCTGTATGAACAGTTGTTAACCACCCAGCCAGGTTTGAATGGTTAAAAAACTCACCAATTATTATTAAAATAAATATTCTAAAGCAGGAAAAAATGAGCAGTAATCTCTGCTTTGGGACGTAGGGGTGTGTTGGCTAAGTGCGTGGAAGTCACACTGACCAGCTGCTCTCAAGTGTCGATCATCTCTACAGTACAGCCTGATATATAGATGATGGACCAGGATCATCACAGACTGATTCCCAGTTGATCAAGAGGAGTGAAGAAACAATTAAGTTTTTTGTTTTATCTTTATAGTTAAATGTCTTTCATTGCTTCCCTGTCATGCTAAATCATGTCCTGTCAGATACACTTATATGCATCATGAAAAACTAAAGGTGCATTTTGACCAAGATACCCGGGGTCTTCTAGCCCCCAGAACTACTTTCCCCTGAACTAAAAGGTTCCTGTGCCCCCATTGTTGTCTGCGTTTCGACCGCGGGCTGAAGTCCCGGGTAGATTGTGTAAATCAGGTCAGTGACGTATGGAGAAAAAAAAGAATTAAATGCACTACACCACCAGACCAGTAGAGGGCAGTAAAACAAAGAGGAATGCCATTCATCACAGATGACACCATAGAAGCAGATGGACAGGCAGGTATCATTATGAGCAACACAACAGTTAGCCTGTTAGCATGAAGAGACTCAGCTGGTCTGTTTTAGATGGTGCTATATTTCATCACAGATGGATTCACTGAATCAACACGTGAGAGGAGATAAGCGCGAGTAGCAAAGACGTTTCAACACGGCTTTAAAATCCTTTTGAACTCAAAAAGCCGTGGCAGAGATCGACCGGTGTTTTGGTTTAAACAGCGACCCTGTTAACTGGAGACTTTCAGCCGGATGCATCCCTCATAAACGTCTTTAGACCATCATTAAATATCTGATCAGGATATTTTGAAATCTTAATAAAAACTAAACTAGTTTGCATTCCCAGGAACTCCCTCTGTGTTTCAACAGCTGTGTAAACTCCACAAACACTGACACGTTCAGCTGAAGGTCTCCAGTTTACAGGGTCACTTTTAAAACCGTAACACCGGGAGAGACGCATTCACGGTGGGCTGAGAGAAGACTACTGTTACAAGCTGCTAAATCAAGAGAATCACAGCTTCTTCTTTTGAAAAGTACACACACATACAAAAAAGATAGAACAAATCAAAACTAATGAAAGAAAGAGAAATCAAGTGAATCACAGATGTGTGTGATGTTATTGTGGACGGAGGGCCGAATAAAAACACTGAGGTTAATCTACCAATCAGACACGTTCAGCATTGCAGGCCCTGCCCCCCAAATGTCCTGGGACCTTTGAAAAGTACTATCCCCCTAGCAAGGGCTTTTTAGGGGGGAGATCTCCTACCCCTGAACTAATTCAGACCCTGGGTCCTTCGGTCGAAACACATGTAGTTCAGGGGTAAAGTCCCTAGTTCCTGGGTAAAGTTCCTCCGGTCGAAATGCCCCTTAACTAGCTTTGAGACATCACAGTTTTTCTATATTCTACTTGTTGTGCTGTGGCTGCACTCTGGGAATGTTGCCTAGTAACATAACATGAACCTGTCTGGGCGTAGGTGTGAGTGGTAGTGGATAGCTGTCAATCATTAAGTGCTAGTGTCCCTGGTGCCAGAGGTCCCACTTTTGTAGGGACACATTAATTGGCTATGGCTCTCTGTGCAGACTAGAAACTGTGCATGTGTCTGAGTGCTTGCTGGCATGCACGCCAGGCACAAAACTGAAAAACATTCATTTAACTGTTTTCTCCTTGCTACACCCACGCAAGTCCTTTCCCCAGGTGGTCCAGCCTAGTCAAGAAGTCTGGACATGCCCCTACGCCAGGGACCACCTGTGGTTGGATTTCCTTCTTTGTATACAAATAAACACAAATTATTATTAGAATTTTTGAAATTTAAAATAACCACTTTATCAAAATAAATGTAATGAATCCAACACACTAGGTTTTAAAAGAAAATCTTGAAGCTCTAGCATGTAAGGATATTTCAGAGATGGTGTTCCGACATGACAGTTCTCCATGCACAAAGCCAACCCCAAAAAATGTAATTAAGGAGGCCTGACCTGAAGCTCCTACAACACCATTGGGATGAAATAAAACACTGAAAAGTCCAAATAGTAGTAGTGTCATAGTTCACTTGATCCAGCTGCCAGTGTCTGACTCAAATCAGCACAGAGGAGAAATGCTAATCACTGCTGTGACTTCTCTCACCCCCTGCTGATTTCCTCGTGTGTGACTCAGAGGAAACAGATTTCCAGTTCCGTTATAATGAATGAAAATGTTGCTCACAGGTTTTGACACATTACCTGTGAACACTGTTTGTTTCTGAGTCATTGCTGTGTCTTGTAAACTAGTAAAAAAAAAACTGGTTTGTAAGACTCTGATTTTAGGTTAGCCTCCATGCTAAAAGTTTCCACTTTAAAGGTGATGTTTTTGTGTTAAGCTAGCTGTATATTCACCAAATCAACTGACTCAGCTGCAGTGGTGGACAGTATTAAAGTACATTTACCTGAGTACTGTACTTAAGTTCATGTTTTGAGTATCTGTACTTTACTTGGATATTATTTTTTGGGGGAACTTATAACTTTTATTCCACTACATTTCTATCAATGCTCGAGTTACTAACTACTTTTGCTTTGAAGTCAGCTGATGACTTTTTTTTTTTAATCAGATCCCAAAGACCATAAACCAGGGCCGGCCCGTGGCATAGGCAGACTAGGCAAACACTACGGGTCCATTCTTCCAAAGGGGACGCCACTTGCACCCTTAATGAGTAAAGAGGGAAATTTGAAGCCAACAGGAAAAATAATATTGTTTTATCTATTATAATTTGGGGTTTACTTGCAGAGTGATGCCAGTATACGTTTAAAATCGTGTGATTGACTTTTGGTTTTTAAAAAATTGGTTTGCAGAGCAGTTTTTGAAGGTTACAAGTGTTCATGATTTACTGTCATTGTTCTGTTTTATTTTGTTTATTTACACTTTGGTAGCTGTTAGCTTAATTAGATAGAAAATGTAGGCTAGGCTTAAATATAATATATATTTAATATAATGTTTTCCTGCTAAATATCAGCGTTATTACCATTTTATTACCATTTTATTAACGTTCTTTTAATAGTTTTTATTTTAAAATAAAGGAAACCTGTAAAACATAAAGCTGTGTGTAAGTTGTCTTTCAGTGTATATGTGATGTGATTGTTGGATTTGGTTACAATACAAGGAGCACCAAGTCTGCTGTAAACTGTTGGTGTCCTTGTGTTTGGTTTGTCTCAGTGGTGTAGCCGTACCTGTCAGTAGATCAAACGTTCTTCAGATCAGTGCGTTCATTTAGTCGTGGTGATGATGGCTATGACTGAGAAGGATGATGATTCTCTACCTGAGCACCACGGCCATATTTTAAACCCACGTTTGAGGTTTAGAAATAAAGAATGATTGTTTGACTTGTTGTAAATCTCTGATCTGTTTACCACACAAACTTCATCACAGCCTCCAAAACATCAGCATCTAACCTGAGAAAGCATGTGGAGGTCTGGAGCTAACACACTGCTTTGATTCCAGAGGAACATTGTAAACTTGTCTGTGCTTGTAGTAACTTAGTTTAGATTTCATGGTAGACTTTGTACATATGAAATCATGTTTTCTAGATAAACAGAACAGAGCAGAATGTACACCCATGCATTCTTGACTGACCTGAGCTGCGATGTATGCATTGTAAC
>NC_048273.1:38580722-38638222 GCF_009762535.1 Notolabrus celidotus | reverse complement strand
ATAGACCCTGTGCTGTTTTCAAATCACAAACACAGTAAGAAGCAATATTCCATCCCGACATAGTCCAGCAAAAACATCCTATTCTTGTAAAAGAAATACAGTTATGTTACAACTTGAAGCCAAAGTGCCTCCTTAGGCACTGAGGTACTGCCCTGGTATGCACATAAGCGTTCTAGCTGGTCACTAACATCTTACCACTTTCACCAATACTCGAACTTTACCTCCCAATAAAACATTACTTCCCACAGCAGAACATATTCTTGTGAGATTTGAAGCAGACACTCATTCTTTTGAAGAGAGTTTTCTTCTCTCTGGCAAAGAATGCTGCAGGACCTACCATTTGTCAAAACGAGTCATTTTGATTTTTTAGTTTGATCCATGTTCCATCTGTTATAATGGAGGAGGCAGGCTTTGAGTCATATTCTACAGCCGGTCACCAGGGGGAGCTCTAAGCGTTCTGGCTTCAGTCTAGGAAGCTGTTGTTCTCTCCATGTTTGATATAGTGTAGGGTCTGCACAAAAAGTCCTTACAGGTCCTTCTACATTTAACATTTAATAATCTGAGTCTGTGCATCATGAACCCTCTTCATAACTCTGTAAGAGCCAGATCAATGTTCAGCTTTCAACCTCACTTCAAACAGAAAAGGTGGTTTTATAGAAGTGAAAACTTAAAGCTTGTTTCATATATTTTAAACATTTAACCCAAATCCTTTAAGTTTCCCTTAGAAGTTACTCTTATTTTATTTACACTCGGGCTATGATTGGTTGCAAAATCTTGGAAAACATAGCAAAAAATAATTGCAAAGAAAAAGGAAGGATACAGAAAAAGAGACAGAATTTCAAAGTAAGGAATAAAAAGATAAGAAAAACTTGTGTTTTCAAACCCTCCTGCACATTTCTTCTTCTGTTGTTTTTGTTTGTCTTCTGATAAAGATCAGTGAACCACGGCGGCGTGTTTGTAAGATACAGGAGTGAATCCAGTTGGAGCGCAGGTTGTGATTATGTTGAGGACATCATGTTCGGCCTGTGAGGAGCAGTTATCAGTTATGTCACCTCAGAGCATCATGTGGCTCCCTGATCACTTCAGCACAAATCGTTGTCTGTCTCCCGGGGACATCCATTAATTATCTGTCATTCACATGTAGGCCGTTATGTAACACACACAGGTTGCACAGCCCTGTGTATAGCCTTGAGTATACATGCTGGATGGGGGTCGGTGACTCTGTGCGTCACTACCTTTGTGTCAGAGATTGTTCATGCTGGAGTCTAACTGAGCGGTGTGTCACACTAATAGTGAAAAGCTGTCAATGTAAATACGTGTCACGCTCTCATTGTCTGAAGAACACGCTGGAATGTAAAACAGATGATGAGTGACAGAGCAGCACATTCTAGGATAAACCCAGGAAGAGTGCAGACCAAACAAGGCCTGCCATCTCCACAGGTTATGAAAACATGAGCTGTGCTGGGGGATGAAAACATAGAAGTGGACTGATGGGTGGATGGAGAGTGAATAGAAAAAAGGAGGGGCGTCAACATCCAGCACATTCTGCTCTTTCTTTCCTCCGCCTTTCTGACGGAGGTTATGTAACGTTTGAATGGAAACAAAGCAGAGCAGGAAACAAACAAGGAACAAGCCTCCTCAGTGAGTCTGCTGCTAAGCAGCCGTTACCAAGACTGGAGCAGCCAACTGCGGTTGTGTTTGTGCTCCTGGTAAAGACTGGGGGCATGTTTTTCGTGATGCACTTGTAGCTGCAAGAATGCATGTGGTGTGTTGCCAGAAAAATGTGACTCAAATGGAGAAAAGTGAGCGTACATAGCTGCCATTGAGAGGCAGAGCTTCTGGAAGCTGCAGCGGACACAGAGGCTCTTTGTCTGTCATGGACACTCTGTGCTGAACACGGCAGCACATAGAAAGTTTACTCGTCCACGTGGGTGTCCAGAGCCATCCTCGCTCATCCAGACAATACCATGGGGAATCACACAACTCTTCATTAGGGTGGAATTAGTCTGATGATTGAAGCTCTGCAAAAAATGAAGTATCTTAAAGTGTGTTCTGCCAAACAACAGGATTTTTACGTTATCAGATCTACATGAAGACAAAGAGATCCTTGAAATAAAAACATGCACAGTATTTGTCTACTTTATACAAGCTGTATTGATTTTGCTTACACGGGGAGAAATGTACAGATCTGTTCATCAGGGAGAAAGACTCCAAATACGTGACAACATGTGAGAGCAAACACATCGAGTCAGGCTCTGTCTTTAGGCTGAATATCCACAGACACAAACCAGAGAGATGGATTCAATTATTGAATTTAAACCAAAAAGTTGAGTTAGTTATTACACTTATCATGCCAGTATACCTTCTTTTTTAAAATGTTGCAGGAAATATATGTGACAAACCACCATTTTCAGCCCAACCGCCTTCACATCTCGCAAAAGAACCGAGCGTGAAACCGATCAATAATCCACTCAATCTGTGTGAAATAACAAAAAAGAGAAGTCCCCACTTTTCCAGGAAGGTTTGTGTCCTCTCAGAAACCCGTCACCTTGTAGAAACACAGCTCAGATTTATCCTTCTTTTACGTCTCTGTACTTTTGTTCCCAGAGAGAAGCTGAGCGCTGGAGGAAGCTGTTTAATGGAGCTAAAAGGGGCCCTGGATCGCTGCCTCTGGACCGTTACCCCTCAGTCCTGATTGGACCAGAATCAGAGTCTGCTCCTGAAGCACACTGAGGCCTCTGATCCACTGACATCCGTTACTTGAAGTAAGAACTGTAAATTAAAGAGGCGTGTGCTCACCAGTGCCTGGACTTTAAATCCCTCTCGGGTGGAAAACGTTTCTCAGACAGTTTCTTTTTTCCAGTATGCATCATTCATCTGGATCAGGTTCTATGTTCTCCAGTAGAACCTTCACAGGGCTTTTTATATTCACTTCAATAATCTACAAACACATCTGCACATAGAACCCAGTGTTGTTGTGTTAAGTGTTCATAGTGCTGTTTTACATTATTTAAAACGTTGTTCTGGAAACTTTTTCATAGTGTTCAGAAATATATTCCTTTATCAGTGATGTCAGTTGAATGATATATTTAGACTTTATGAATGTTTGATATGCAACAATATCTGAAGTGCCATCCCCTCCTGCAAACTGTGACAACTGACAATCAGCTTTATCTACCACTATATTTATATTTCAAGTTTACTGTCATTCCACACAGGCCCTGTTAAACTGCAGCTCCTTCATGTTCATCTCTTACTTCAACAATGAAGGATTAGTTTGATGTTTCTGTGAATATAAACCGAGCGGTGCATGAAACAAAAATATCAACTTTATATCAGTGAGTTAGATATAAAGCTAGCGCTCAGGGAATAAAAGCGGCTCACTTTATAGCTCAAACAAATAGTTAAAAAGGCAACCTTTGGTTTTATGCTAGCTAAGTTCTCAGTTTGAAGTCCCCCTCAGCCCTCTTATGTAACACACTCGTCCCTCTGCAAATATAAACAGGAATCTCTTCTTTTTCATCCCTGTTTTTTTAGCCTCAGTTACAAACTCAACAACATTTTTGTGATCCTCAGATGATCTCTTTTAGCCCATAATGATTTTTCATCTTCCAAAGTCCTAGCTGAAATTAAACTGTTAGCAACAGTCTGCTGGATCACATGTTAAAAGTGATGTATTTTTCTGCTTGGGTTTATGTGGAATGCTGAGCTGTGAAGTAATATTTAGAGGGGCTGTCTCTCTGCGATATAAACCAGCACATAACCACCACAGTGACAGAAACATGTTGTCTACAACTGTTCATGGAAGGACTGAAAAACAGGCTCATTTGTGAGTTTAGGGTTTCGTTTGGCAAACTTTGTCTTTTGGCTAAGCTAGGCTAAGATAACTGACACAAAACTAGAAGCAATCCTGTGTTCTCTTACTTGTTGCATGAACGACATTAAACGAGGCGATCACTGATGTCTTTAAATGTAGAAACAAACATTGAAACATTGAAACATGACATAGTTTCTTTTGAAACCTGCAAACAGCACGTAGCTTTATCCGCCTCTCTTTGAGCCAGCATCGTTGTTACGGTTCTGCTGACTGGCTTTACTTCATGATGTGAAGCTGAGGTTGTGTCATGCTTATGTTAAAAGGTAAATGGAACAACGTGTTCACAGGATCCTGTTTCAAGATCACTACTCCCAGTTTACTTTTCAGATTTTCTTTCTTTTTTTTGAAGTGTAAATAATTAAAGAGTAAAATATATTTTATGTGGAGTTAAATATTTATAAAAAATAAACGTTTTTTTCCAAGCGTTGAATTGTTCCTTTTCTTATCAGCATCATATACTTCTCTGATCTTTGCATAGAAGTGATTTCTGATAAACTTATTTACTGACTTCTTTTTGTCACTTTGAGGACGGGCCCAGTGTTGTCGTAAGCCTGTGTGAGATGATTGACACACACACACACACACACACACACACACACACACACACACACACACACACACACACACACACACACACACACACACGTACGTGCATGCGTGTGTGCGTGTGTGTGTGTGTGTGTGGTAACTAAGGGGATTAGAGCTCAGGTGACGCCAGCAGACAGGCAGAGATTATACCTGCTGCTGCTGTGACACAGAGAGAGGTTAAAGCATCAGACGTCACGCGGGGGGGAGAAGAGAGAACGAGGGTCAGCGGTGGTTGGAAGTGGCTCCATTTCCTGTGTCATTGAATCAATGCAGAGCAGACAGTTATTTCACATTCTGATGTTTGTTTTGTTGGGATTAGAGCAAGCTGCAACCTCCGGTCTGAAAATATGAAGCCCATGTGGAAGTGTTATAAACTGCAATCCATCGAGAATCCTCTTGAGGCTGGCTGCAGAAACACCAGAGACCACATAGACATGAATGGGAAAAAGACGATGTTTGCAGCATTAATAAACATGTTTACAGCCTGGTTCAAAAAACGGCTTGGCCCTACGAAGCTAATCTCTCTATGGTCACACACTGTACAGGGGGTGAATTTTATTCTAAGGTGACGGTTCAGAAGATATTAAGATTTCAAGTTTTTGCCCAAATAAACTCTGTCAGGAACACACAGCTGTTGGCTAAGAGGCTCACACTACGTCACACTGTCTGTAACTCTGAGTGCCTTGAGTTCAGCATTTCCAATATGGCTGCCGCCATCAATTGCCTTTAAAACAGCTCTCAGGAACAGATGGGTGATGTCACAGATACTACGTCCATATTTGAAACAGTCTATGGATTAGGGATTGGAAGTCAGCTCTTGCAGTAACCTCTGCTTTAGGTTAGCTGTCATAGAAAACTGAAGCTAATCATCTACAAATGTATGGGGGCTAATTTAAAAAGGATGAAACACTTTTACAAAGTTGGAGAAGAATTTACATTTTGGAAAACATTTTAACATTTTATAAAACAAAATGACGATAAACACTTTTACCAAGGCCACAACAAATGTATGAAATCAGAAACACTTCCACGAATGGTGAGACGATTTTATAAGAGACAGAACATTTTTTCCAGTCCTGAATCAAATTTACAAACAGCAGATTCTGATGGAATAGGACTGTACCAATCATTTTCAAAAATCAAAGACGTCCTTAATATAAAAAATGTGCAACAGCCAGGGAATTAGTACATATTTGACATTTACAACCCTGTTTCCACTATAATATTTTGATTCAGACTGATAAGACAACACCTCAAAATGTGCCACAGCTATATCTGCTTTGGAATTTCAAAATAAAGATAAATGCTAAATTTCCAATGGTTTTTATTTTTGAAATTCCAAATCAGAAATAGCTGTGATTGGCAGGAAGTCATTTTGTGGGGTTCTGGAAATAGGGTTACACCACCATAGAGTACAAAAAACAAAAAAAACAAAGAACAAAACCATCCCATGACAAGGAGACTTGCACCCACAATTTTCAATGTAACACACACATACATATCTTCCCCTTACACCTTACTCACACATCTACAGGTGGCTGACATTTGAACACAGATGAAGTACAAGTATCAATTAGTTAAATATTGTATTGACCGGACTCTAGATAGGCCACCCAGGGGTCCCAGGTCTTGTGAAACCAGCAGACCTCTGATGGAGTAGGTTATTTTCTCCAAAGGAGCACATGAATTGACCTCATTAATCCATTGAATAATGTTTGGAGGGTCTACATGATTCCACTTAGACGTAATACATTTTTTGGTTGCTGTAATGGCTAGGCTCATAAAACCCTTTAAGCTTTGGGGAAACAGGGTTGTTAGTGTCAAATTAATTCCCTGCTGTTGCACATTTTCATATTACAGACGTCTTTTATTTTGAAAATCATTGGCACATTCCTTTTCGGTCAGAATGTGCTGTTTGTAAATTTGTTTCAGGACTGGTAAAAATGTTCCCTCTCTTGTTCAAGTGTTTCTGATTTTGTACATTTGTTGTGGCCTTAGTAAAAGTGTTTAATGTCATTTTGTTTTATGAAATGTAAAAATGTTTTACAAAAAGTAAATTTGTCTCCAACTTTGTAAAAATGTTTCAGCCTTTGTAAATTTGCGTTGCACTTCCCAGCCACCGTACAAACGTATACAGTGCGATTTAATTGCGGATTCTGATGTTCTGAAAATAATTCAAACCCTGTATTTAAATAAAATGAATGCAAAAAAAACATATCAAATGTTGGAACTGATGACTGTTAGTGTTTTATGATAAACATATGCCTATTTTAAATTTCATGCTAGCAACACGTTTCAATATCAAATATGTTGTTTTACCTTGAAAATCGAGGCATTCAGGTTTTTACTTCTATGTTTTATTTGCTGCCAAATGATAATTATATGCTTCACATTAATGTGGATTAAAACCCAGAACAAAGCAGCAGTGCATTATAACAGCACTCTAATTATGGGTTTTCTACTCCCACTTTTTTGTTTAATCTTGTGCTTTTGAGGGAGCATCATTTTTACATCTGGCAAGGGACTGCAGATGGAAACTAGCCTTTTGGCTATCTCTGGCATATTCACAGAAATGTTCATTAATATGCATGGCCCTTGTAAATGAGAAAGAAAGAAAGAAAGAAAGAAAGAAAGAAAGAAAGAAAGAAAGAAAGTTATCTTTATTTAAATTCCAAAATCATTGAGAGCAAAGCCCTCATTTACAATGACGTCGAGCATATAAAAGAAACATTAAAATGCATGACAAGCAAATAAAAGATAAAACCTTAAAATAATGATGATCAATTAAAAACAGACAATTAAAAAGTAATGTTAAAACCACTGAAAAGTAATGTTAATGTGTTAATGTTTCAGTTGAAACGGGTTCAATCAGAGGTTAAAAAGTTTCAAACTAATGAGGAAGAAAGAAAGAAAGAAAGAAAAAGAAAGAGCCAAGAGGACTGATGATAATGACAAACATGGTCATGCTCAACATTTCTTTATTCTTTAAAAAGAAAGAATAACTTTCTATCTCCTCTTGTATTTTTGCAGCAGACATGTCCTTGCTTGAAATTGACCATTCCTCTGTTCAGTCCCTGCCCTCTGAGGATTACACAATCCAAAAAGAGGAAGCTGCCTTAATGTGTTTCCTGTTGATTGTGTGAAAGAGAAGCCTTACTGGACATCAGTCTGTAGACACTGCAGGAATAAAAACAAGAGTACAGACTCATCAGTGTCTGAGTACTAAGCCCCTGCTTCCTGCAGCACGTGGCCCATATGGTGTCAGGTTTTTTTTTAGCTGTGACTGTCAGGTGTGTCAGCAGGGATTATCAGAGGCTGACTTGTGAATGAGAGCAGGTTGGGGATTTGAGAAAACTCTGACTGGCAGTCGGAAGTGATGCAGATGCAGCCTGCCCGGCTGGTCCTATTTTTAACACCCTCAGAAAGACTGTCGATGTCACTTCCTGCTGAGGTCTGAGAGCCACTTTAGTATAATCTCCCCTAAAAGACACTTAAGAGGAGCAGAAAAAAACCTGGATTAGCGTGGAAGTCCCTGAGGAAGATGGTAGCGATGAAAGCTTAGAAAGCAGTGACCAGGGCGGAGTAATTACTGAACGTTAAGAGCCGGAGGAGGAGGAGGAGGTAAACCTAAATTTAGGGCCAGAATATCAGCTGTGTTGCAGCACCTGCTCCGGCTGCTGACCTTTGATTTTTAAATACTTTTAACTACAACACATTAAACATGACACATTAAACATGACTCATTACATTTGTTACCATCTTTCTTTAGGAAAACTCACTCCTGGGAAGAAGTAAAGCAGAGTCCCTTCATGACACAGAAAGTAAACCACAGACAAAAAGTAGATTTAAATGATTTATTAATTAAGAAATGTTACAAATGTGATAATTTTCTCGCTCTAACATTCCTTCCAGAAGAATCTGCCAATGCCTGACACTTTAAAACACTAAAGAAAAAAAGGATCTTCAGTAAACTGCATCTCTACGTACATCAATTAGTTTAATTACAATAACAAAGTTTGGTTAGCAGAAGCATGGTTGTGCGTGTGTGGTGTGTGCACAAAAAAGGAACTAAAACTGGCACTGGTTAGATTCATTGACTGAAGCCGTCTGCTACTACTTTTACTTTATTTCGGTAAATCAGCAGTGTATAAAAAATATAAAAAAGGCCATTGTTTAAGATTCAAAAAGCAATTCCAGCTTGTTTAAAATGACACAAAAAGCCATGACGGGTGTTTATCAACTCGCACTCAGAGTAAGGCTTCAAACCACTGACCTTTAAATATGTGAGTTTAATTACATTATCATCACAACAGAAATACTCTTAAATAAAAACTCAACTGTAACCACTCCATACTGCTGCCTTCCATGTGACCACTGAAAGCTAGCTCATCTGAAAACCCTTAACGAAGTGACAAACCTTCAACTCCAAGAGAAAAAGAAAAGCACTAAGTGTATTAAATGTTGGCATATGACAAAATGAGGAAGAAACAAAATATATACAGCACGAAAAAACAGTGTATGCAATATGCAAAGGCGTCATGTTGCTTATGGGCAACAACCCAATTCATCCCCACACACCTAATATAAGCCAGTCTTCACTGAAGACCCCTCATCCCAACAACCCCCCCCCTCCCTCCCTCACTCCCTCCCTCCCATCCGCTCATACACACTGAACATCACGAAACACGATTACGTCACTAAGCCTGTTAGTTTGGGAAAAGGTGAAGCGCTGTGTAACTCCCCTCCCCCCCTCCCCCTCCCTCCTCCCCCCTCCTCAGTCAGAGAGGGGAGACGGGGTCTGGGTGCAGTCGTTCCACTCGTCCTTCTCTGGGTTGTACACCTCAATCGTGTTGAGGAACTCGTTGCCGTCGAAGCCGCCCACAGCGTAGATGGTCTCCCCCAGCATGGCCACACCGGCGTTGCTGCGTGATGATGTCATGCCACCCAGCATCCTCCAGTCGTTTCGGGCGGGGTCGTACACCTCCACACAGCGGAGCGCGTGGGAGCCGTCGAAACCGCCAACGACAAACAGTTTGCCTGGAGGAAATCAAACATGTGAGCATCATGTGACGACACGGTGGAGCTGAGGCCAAGAAGGGAATCATCCAAACATGAATTCAGAACATTTAGATTACGTGTTGATGAGAGGTCAGCATTCTGGTTCCCCTGTTCTCACCTTCGTGGATGGTGACAGCAGCTCCCCTGCGAGCCACGTTCATGGGGGCGATCAGGGTCCACGTGTTGTTCTCCGGGTTGTAACGTTCCACAGTGTTCAGACAGTTCCACGACTCTGCTCCTCCGATCACGTACATGAAGCCTTCCAACTCGCACACCGCAGCCTGGTGCCTCCCTGAAATCAAAACGTCTTCATGAATACAACTTTCTCATTTTGCCTTCAGGCTGCGAAGGGAATTGAATTTCTTGAGTACATACGGATGTTAAGAGAGGCGCAGTTGGACCAGGTTTTTGTCACAGGGTCAAAAGCATCACAGTTCTTCAGGCCCTTCTGCCCACAGGGGTCTGACCCTCCCACCACGTAGAGCTTGTTGTTTAATGAGCAGACTCCTGCAAAGACAGAGGACAGGAATGAGCTACAAGGTTCAGTCAGTCAGAAACAGAGACTGCTCTGAAGGTAATCATTAAATCCACCCATCAGTCTGGGAATCTTTGAAGGAGGGAGGGACTGACCTGCGTTGCAGCGGTTGGTCCTCAGCTCTGGCACTTGAGCCCATTCATCGGCGTGTGGATCGTACCTCTCCCCGCAGCTCAGCTCATCAGAATGTCCGTTGGAGCCTCCGATCACGTACAGCTGACCCTGAGAGAGCGAGGCATTAAACCATTACATAACCACAACACTTCACTCATTTCAATATGTGTCAGGACTAGAAGCACCTTCTGATGACACGCTAATAAAGATCAAACTGGGATATTTGGCCAGGGTAATGGATGTGTGTGTAAGTGTTTACACAAGACGGGTGTTTAAACACGGGGAAGCAGGACGCGTGTGAGTCTACTGGAGAGTCAACAAATCTGAGATAAAGGCAGGTTGTAAACCGTACCATCAGCTCAGCCATCTGGAATCGAGCCCTCGGAGTCCGCATGGGAGCGATGAAAGTCCAGCGGTCCTCTTTGGGGTCGTAACACTCCACAGTCCTCAGACACTCCTCTCTGTTGTAGCCTCCTGCAAGAGCATCAACATGTATTGAGACCGAAGAGGCCGACTGTGGATCAATGATTCATCAGAGGATGGAGACAAAAGTGTGGTGCAGGATTTACTCATGTATCAGAGTCTCCTTTTAGCTACAGCTTCACATAACTTACAGACATACAAAACTAATGATCTCCTACTAACCTGCTGCGATGAGTCTCCCATTCAGAGCTGCAGTTCCCAGGCCGGAGCGAGCATAGTGCATTGGTGACAGCGGCTGCTCCTCCAGGTCCTCGGGCTGGGCCTCGAAGCTGAGGCTCTTCATCAGGCAGGGGGTGGCAGAGGGAGAGGTCTGAGGGCTGCTGCGGCCGTGCAAGAAGATCACACACAACACGCCGTCCAGCACGGCCAGACACAGGTAGGTGTTGTCTAGAGTTATAAAAGGGAGAGTGTTAGAGGCACGAGGGAGGACGGATTGGAGCTCTGAACTCAGAATGAAAAAGGAATTCATTAAAGTTGTCTGATTTGGAGTGCCCCCAGAGTTTTAACTTGAATCACATTTTAATTAAAGGAACAGTTTCTGATTGGATCCCATGAAGTCACAAACACTAGGGGTGAGTATTGGCAAGAACCTCATGATATGATACACATCACGATATATCACGATCATGTGATACATTGAGATATTCTACACAGTTAACAGTTGAAAATAGAGATGGTGTTTATGTAAATCACTCAGTATTACTGAAAATTGAAAGAACAAATTAAGTCAAAACTATTTGATTGAAAACAACTTTTACACTTTATTGTTTTTGAAATACTGAAGTTGTATTTTAGTTCCAACTCGGCTAAAATATGAATTTTTATTTTTACAAGAAATCGATATTAAGAGTTAAATTATCGATATGATATCAGAGGTCAAAGTATTGCGATATAGTGCTGTATTGATATTTTTTCACACCTCTAACAAAACACACTCACTTGTGGTCTTCTCAGAGGCGATGTACTTCCACTCTCTCCTGGCCGTCAGTTTGGGGGCATTAGCTGCTTGTTTGGAGGGCGACAGGCTTCCTGAGGAGCTGCAGCTCATCTGTCTCTGGGCACTCTCTCGCACCGGTTTCTTCTGCAAGAGCACATCGCAGCTACAGAAGCCAAGCTTGCACCACAGGCCCACCAGGGGCCAACACCACCTCAACTACACTTTGATCACGTTGGGCTAAAAACCAAACAACCCACCACTGCACTACAGTCCCAGACCACATCACAATCAGAGCTAACAGCAAGCAGTTCACACTCAGAATAAGAGGCTCATAAGACAGACGTAACTGCTGTCACTCAACTGGTTGAGGTTGCCTTTAGTCTTTACATTGTGGAAATAAATGAGCCGTGTCTCCTTGTAGCCAGGCACAGGCAGTGGAGTGTTTTGTATGCATGGCCAGGCACAATAAGAGAGCTACACACTGCCAAGCAAAATGTGATAGAGAGACTTCACCACAAAGAAGCCAGGCACAAGCTGCTGAGTACCTGCACAAACTGAAGGTAGTCCTCCTCGCCACCAAACACCTCACTGTGCCCCTCAATCACCAGCCCTCCATCCACCAGCTTATGGTCAGGTGAGTAGTACAGTGTTTGTACCTGCAAGACAAACAGGAACAACACACCCATGTGGCTGTCTCCATAGCAACACACTGAGAACCCCAGCATAAGGGGGGGAGGAGTGAAAGAAAGGGAGGAGGAGGAGGAGGAAAAGGAGGAGGAGGAGGGGGGCAGTGCTGTGAAGAGGAAGAGGGGGGGATGGGACGAAGGCTTGGATCTTCAGCAGCTTGGATGGAAAGCGTCCTTAAAAAAAAGACACACGCTGCTGCTGCTGCTGCTGCCTTTAAGGTTTGGAGCCTGAGGCTATCAGACGAGAGTCTTCTGGATTTGCATCTAAAAAAAGAAGCTGGTGAAGAATGTGAGGCTGCATCTGGAAAGATCTTCTGTGAGGAGTGAAGAAGAGGAGGAGGAGGAGGAGGAGGGGCTGCTTGTGACCCTCTTTCCATTCTGCTGCCTGGAAACCAGGTCCTCTAGCTGAAGGAGTTGGTCATTATGTTGGCAGCAACAATAGGCAGTCAAATCCAGATGACTAGTCGTTACGCTTCTCTTCATCTTTACCCATTGATTACTCAAATCAGATATAGACGCAAAACCACATTCTTACAGAAGAGGCAGAATTAAACAACAGGTTGGTGTCGAGGTCGGTCGGTCGCCCATCCAACGGGGGCGTTTATGAAGAGGGGTAAAGTAAAGGGGGTTTGTAATACTGTCAAAATATGAGATGTGTCTGAAACTATCACGTCGTCTTGATTTAGCGTTTGTACTGAGCCAATCATTACTCTGTTGTTTCCTGTCCAATGCCAGTGAGCACTCTGATGGTGCCAGACTCTAAAGTTATGTGGCATAGATAAGTGGACCTGTATGAGAATGTGATGCGTGTATTTCTAAGGGTCTGTGATTTGTGGGTGTTGGTAAATGCAGAAATGAGATGCATCTGTAAATGTGGCATGGACAGATGGGAGCACAGTGTTGCTTGGCTGCAAAGAGAGGCTGCTGAGAGGCAGTAGTGCTCCTCTCCTCCCTCTCTTTTCTCTGACTCATTACCCTGGTGGCTCAGTCCTGGCTCCTCAGTCTGGTCTCCTGCTGCTGCTAATAAACCTACAGGAGAGATAAATCAACGGGGAGGAGTGCCTGTTAGTGCTGGAGCGACAATCACGCACCTGTTCAGATAGTTCAAGTGGCAGTGAGACAGTAGAATTAAGGGTCAGACCTTTTGAGGACCTTTGAGAACCTGTGATTTGCTTTTCAGAGGAGAGGAGCACTGTAATACTCGAATGGGGGTGTACGTAAAACCAACCACATACCCAAAAGAGAACAGTGGAAACATAAAAGAAAACGAGAGCAGACAGCAGCTCTTTCCAGCTCACCTCTAAATTGTAGTATGGTTCAGGGGTACAGAGTTTCTTACTGCCAAAACCTCAACAAATCAGAGGGAAAAAAACAACAATCCTGACATAGCAGCATGACAGTGGCATGCCATTTCTACTTCAGCCCCCTTAATGACTTCTTAACGTCAAGAACAGGAGGAGTCAGAGGGAGGGGAAGGGGCAGGGTGGGAATGGAAATCAGCCTGAGACTTGAGACACCACGTCCCGGTACTGACCTCCTCCATGAGTCGTTCCAGTTGGTCTCCGTTCTCCCAAAGGCTCCGCTGCACCCAGCTGAGCACCTTGGAGTAGAGCTTGCCGTTGCTGGGCAGAGTCAGGTTGTCTTCTAGCATTACTTCTAACTGTAAACACACAAAGGGGAGGAAACAGGAGTCAGTGTCGCACACAGAGGGAATGAAGTGACTGCTTAACTAAAGAAACTAACACCACGTCCTCAATTGGCTGATTATTAATCCACCTGACAATGAGGACGTGTGATTCATGGGGCTAACCTTTGCATCGTATTCAATTGCATGGAAACCATCCACTCAACCCATTAATCCAGTAAACAGGCGTGAATTCAACACTGCCTGAAATATTCTTTGTGTAGGGTTTCTCATAGACTGTATAAATAATGGACGTAGTATCCGTGACGTCACCCATCTGTTTCTGAAGCCAATCGGGGGGGCAGCCATATTGGAAATGCTGAACTCAACCTTCTGCTGTAGAGCTAGTGTGACGTAAAGAGGAAGACTTTGAGCTACAGTGTTCCCGCCTGTCAATCAAGTCAGCTGTGCCTCTTATTGGAAGACTCATAATCTCAATATCTTTGGATTTGCTGCGTTAGAAAAATATTCACCCCTGTACAGAGTGTGCCGAGAGAAATGAGCTATCAGACTACACTCGTCTTTTGTACCAGGCTGTAAACATGTTTATTTCTGATGGGCTCTTTGAATGGGTGTGCATGTGCTTTCTGGTACTTCCGGGGCCAGCCTAAAGCGGATCCTCGTGAACTGCAGTTTTTAACACTTCCACATTGGCCTCATATTTTTAGACCAGAGGCTGCAGCTTAGTTTGTCTGCCTGCTTTAATTTAAGTCTGTCTTCAAGCAAATTCTAAAAATGTTTTCAAAAAGGCTACATATGGCTAGATAGCTGCTAGTAATCAATATTTCATTGAAGGTCAGGTTTGTAGTTCGGAGGTAAAATAGTACCCGTTACACTATTATTCACTTTATAAAACCACATGATTTACCAGCTGATCATTTCCTGATTACACAGTTTTCAGTGTAAGGTCCAAACATATCTACAGCTACTACTTTGCATGTTCAACGATCAAAAAGACACTTTTGAGAAGCTGAAAATGAAACACATGTGGCATATAAGGGGTTAAATAATCATTTCAGCACAACACCTTACTGCACGATCCTAAACTGGGTCATTTAAACCACATTCAAGGCTCAGCAGGATGCACTTCTGCATTCAAAACCATCACCTCATCTGCAGAGTTCCCTTTGAGTGCAGACAGTCCTCACGTTGAACTTAGAGCTGCACACTACACGCTGCACACTGCACACTGTACGCGCCTACGTTAGGACTTTTGTAAATGACCCCTGCCCTTAATACATCCTCAGCTGGACTTAGCAGAAGTGAAAATCTATATGAGGCACAAATACATACTGTGAGGGTTGTTAATCTCATGTTGAAGTTAAATATACTGAGAGTAATCCTGTCTGTTTTTTTCAACACAAGACCGCCAACGCTGACTGGCTGTAATGCAGGAGCAAAAGGGGGGTAATCCACAGATTACTGCCAGTAGTCATTGTACTAATACATGTTTTTTTCCCAGGCATGCTCTGAAAGTTTTGTGTTGTAGCTTCTTGATCAGAGAAGTCTTCATTGAGTTACTTTTACAGAGAGACATCTGTGCAAACTTGATGGAGTACCTTAAGGCGGGGAAGTTTGAGGAAGTCCTCCTGTTCAGACACTTCCAGAAGATGGTCCTGGATGAAGACGTCCACCTTGGCCAAAACTCTGGCGTCTCCCATAGAGCTGGCAAAGTTACGTAAAGAGATGGCGTTCTGGGAATCGATTTTAGACAGCAGGTAGTCGCCACAAATCTGAGAAGTGGGATGAAGAAGTTTAAGTTTGTGACAAGTTCTGAAATTTGCAGCATCGGGGCATTTAAAAATGAAATGTACCTGTTTGACCCGCTCCATCTTGAACCTTCTGGCTGCAGAGTAAACCTCCTTCACCAGCTCCTTGTCAGCCTTCAACCTGTTCCACAGAGGAGACAGAGAAATGTCCGTCAGTGTCAGAATTCTTCTGCGATAAGGTCCGAGGAAGAATGTCAAAGGTCAAAGGTCAGAGGTGCTACTAACTGGGCAGTGTAGGCATAGTTGAGCAAGATCTCTACAGCCT
Organism: Notolabrus celidotus; assembly: GCF_009762535.1. Taxonomy (NCBI): domain Eukaryota; kingdom Metazoa; phylum Chordata; class Actinopteri; order Labriformes; family Labridae; genus Notolabrus; species Notolabrus celidotus. The sequence continues at coordinate 38,622,226 of NC_048273.1, read as the reverse complement.
CTGGGTCCAAGTCTTCAAAGGTGACATGTGAGACTCCGTGAGGCTCATTGTCACTGTTAAAGATCTCAAACAGGTAGGGACTGCAGCAAGCCAGAACAGCACGGTGAGCCATAAGCTCATGACCACACACCTGAAGGAAAAGACAGAAGAGACGGTCAGGATGTTTACTTTATAATTCATGTTTTTATTGTTACAGAAAACTAAAGAAGTAACCTCCTAGAAGTTCATCTAAAAGGGAACATGATAGACTCTCTTTGGATTATCTAACTGTGAGTTCCTGACTGATATGTTTCCCAGAGGTCTGCATCAAACGTGATGGTGGGAACAGAACAGGTTCTCTTAATTGAGATATGTGAGGAATAAGAACATCGCAGTGAGAAGTCAAATCGTTTCCTATGTTAGAAGTTTGGAATGACTCACGTGATAAAAACACACCACTCATCAGGCAGACAAAGCTGTGCCGTTCAATGTTTAGACTGTACATACTGTCCATAACATGCATACTTTCTGCACTGACATGTGCGTTTCAAACTCTTTAACTTTAATGTCTCTAAAGCTTTACAGACTCGGGGGCTCTTTTGTAACAGTTGCATGGCCCACGTGTGAGATCACGTGTGTGTGAGATGGCGTTGAACATACCTGCAGTCTAACGTCACAGAACTGACCACTCTTTCTCAGAGCGTTCATTTTGGCCACGGTAGAATCCAGGAAACTCTCATCCTCAAAGATCAAATAGCCGTTGGGAATCATTTTGGCAAATTCTGAAGTTTTGTCTGCAGAGAGAAGACACACAGATAACGGTTACTGCCTAAGATATGTTTTCTGGAGTTTTCCCCATCAGCTGTACAAGACTGTAATGGTTGGATTTATTAATTGATGACCAGAGAGCGGGGATTAGGATTAAGTGCGATGTGCATTGTGTATGATAATCTGTTCTATGCATCCGTCATGGTCTTACCTAATGGAGTATAATGTAAATCCAGGAAAAGAGCCACTGCTGAGAGTAGAAGAGGAACCGAAAGAAGGCGACAAGCAAAGCAGACTGAACTCACAGAGGAATCCGAGTCTTCTTCACCGGAGGAGAGGAAGGGGAAGTAGTTAGAAGAATGCCAGTTGACTCGACAGGCGTGAGCAGAAGGGAGAGGGGGAGCAGCCGCACGGACAAACTATCAGGCTTGAAGCGACTGTAATCAAGTCCTCGGGATCCCGTTGGCTATAGAGTTGTCCTTATTCTGTGTTGGTCATACATTATAACCTGGAAGAGAAGGAGAAAAGGAGAAGGTCACGTTAGTTTAGTTGCCTAAAATGGAGAAAAGGACAAATAGCTCCTTTTGAAATTGATGCCGCCTGTTCCTGACACCCATAAAATACTAACACGAGTCATTCCAAGACACGTGCACTGCACACAGGACGGCAGTCAGACAGCAGGGCCCTTCATTCCCTTTCTTAAATATCTCAGAGTCCTTCAACGTAGACATGCAGTGTCCAAACACGCAAACAATTACAAATTAATTACAATTAAATACAAAGACTACCTCATTCAGGATATCTACTCTGAATTCAGGATGAAACTTAATCCTTACATGCCTTGAACCACGAGGCACACAGCTTTAGAAGCCAAGTCCATGCCTTTGACACTCCTCCTTTACAAACCATCGACTTTTAGAGTCTTAAATCTTCACACCTGCTGCTACGTCGTCCAAAACCAGCCAAACAACTGTTTAATCCATCTCTCGCCTTCCACTCTGTCTCCTCTCTCTCTCTCCCTCTCTCTCTCTGCAGCAAGGCCACTCCAGCTCTATCTTATGTGACAAGCCCCCTGTCTGGCTCCTCCCTGTAAAGAAATCTGGACGTATGAGGAAAGTGCAGGGGGGAACAACTTGTGACATTTTTTCACGGCCAATCAAACCGTGAAATACGTTAGGTTGTGTTTTGTTAATGCAACTTCATGATCACACTTTTGGGCTTTATGGGAATCAACCCACATGTGTGTGTCCCTTCCAATCCAGACCCTACTTTATAGACATTTTGTTCTGCTCGTACAGAAGTTTGGATTTCAGTTGCCAGTTTCACTAAGCCCAACAAAAACAACCAGATTTCACTTTCACCAAACAGATGTCCCGCACAACTGACGTAATCCCAACGTGTGACCACCTCACCGCCGAGCCATCTGCAGTCTGAAGCTCAGTAAATTAAATCCAACAGTTTTATCACCATCTCACATGAGAAGAGGGCGCCAAGAGTGACCACGACAGCTGCCCGTTACTCTGAAACTGAATCCACACTTCATGTGGAGGGGCTTTCCTGGGTAGCGTTACCTTCTACAAGTCCTTATCCAAATTCACACTGATTCTGGCAACTTGAAAAAAAGCTGTGGTTTGCTCAGAAGCTACACGTATAATTTACTTGTCGCTCCAGCTGCGGTCAGTGGAATATTTTAGTTGCAACATGTGAATCATCAGGCGACTAAAATGCCTTATGTGGAGTGCAGATTATACAAGTTCACAGATAAAAGCTGGCTCCATGTCACTCGAGGAGGCATTTCACAATTTCCTTGTTGGACAAACAGCAAAACCCTTCAATTCTGATAATCTGTAACCTTGCAGAGGATTCACAAAGTGACTTTTTAAATCTTGTTATACTCAATGTGTTCACTTCAGGCTGCAGAGATATCTATTAGTGGGATACAATGAACAAATCAGCCAGACAAACAATACTCTCTCTGTGTGTGTGCTGCTGATATAACAACCGTCTCCAAAGTCAGGTGGTGTGAACCAAGGTAAACACATTCTTACAAACACAAGGCCAAATGATAAAGGCCTCACAATGAAGACTTCATATTTCTATCAATCAATCAAGTTTTATTTATAGAGCACCTGTCATACAAATCAAATGCAACTCAAAGAGCTGTACAGCCACTGAGAACAAGACAGAAGCTGAAATAAAATGGAAAGAAATATTTTAAAAAAACAAAAATGGATTTTAAAATAGAGACTAATGCAAATTAACATTAAGAATATAAATAGTTAAAATAAATACATTTAGATAACAGTTAAAATTAAATTAAAGCTAAAGATTTTAATAAAACTGAGTAGATTTATTAAAAACAAATTGTTAAAAATAATTGAAAAAAATTAAAATCAATATAAAAAGAAAAATGTGAAGAAATAAAATTGTTAAACTCTATATAAAAGCCAAACTGATGAAGTAACTTTATGTTTAAAAGTCTTAATATGTTGCATTTTATTCTTATTTTTACCATTTATTTTATTATTATACATATCATTTTTTTCATGTATTTAATTTATATATACATTTTTATTTGTATTAACTACTTTATTATTATTATTATTATTATTATTATTATTATTACTATCATTCTTTTATTTTTTCATTATATCGATGGTAAGTCATGTAGAAACTGTATGTCCAGCTATGAAAAATCTAAATAAATAGTAAAAGAATAGAATAAAATTTAAATATCTCTATCAGCTCCTCTCAGATCCTCCGGCAGGCTGTTCCCTGGTCTCGGAAAGTCTCGTCGTGGCTGAAATCAGCGTCACCAAAAGTTTCTGTTCTCCTCTGAGGAACAGCTAAAAGGGAGGAGCCGGAGGATCTGAGAGGCCTCCCTGGTTCAGACACTAAAAGCTGACATGTAGTCTGGTGTGAGGCCATGTCAGCGCCTTAAAAACTAACAAAATCATTTTAAAATCAAAATGAAAAGAAACATGCAGTCAATTCAAAGACTTTAACACAGGCGTAATGTGTGCTCTCCTTCTGGTCTTGCTGCATTTTGTATGAACTGTTGTTTGATAGACCAGAAAAGAGTGCATTGCAGTAGTCTAGCCTGCTGGTTATGAAAGCATGCGTTAGTCTCTCTGTGTTGCTCAGAGAGAGAGAAACAGCCTCACTCTAGAAATGTTCAGACATTTGTTTCTTCTGCAGAACAAAGACCCGCTCCAGATTCAGCGAGTCGTTAGAAAAAGCATTACCTAGGCGAGGCCTTCAGAGTAAACAACACCTGTCTAAATAATGACAAGCAGCTGGATGAAGAAGTAAATCAAAATGACATGAAGGTGCCAAATTGATTACTCTCTCTGATTAAACAAAGGATGCAGGGATTTGGCGTTTACTGCTACTGCACACAGCTCAGTGTGAATTCATCATGTTCAAGTATTAGAGGGAATAAATAAAGAAGAATGTGCTGTGACAGAAGGACTTAGCCTCCTATTTTCAACCCTTTCCTTTACACGTTTGACCACCATACACAGCTCAATGTAATGAATATAAAAAGGACAAAATGTACAAGGAAAGGATGTCTAATGAGGGAGGAGGAATACAGGAACTATGAAAAATTAAAAGCCTCTGCGCTGGAAAAATGTTGTTCATCATTTCACAAAGTCAACTAGGTAAAGTGTTTTAATAAGACAGAAACACAGACATGCCTCGCAGCACCTCTGCTCTGGCTGTGTGAAAGGCGGATATGTTAACTACTGGGCTAAGATTGCTTGGAAATGTGCCCGAGCGTTTTATTGGAAAATGCACCGGCACCACGGCACATGCTACAACATAGTCTTGTTGTTTTGCACTGAGCAGCCTTTATAGCGAAGTTGGCATGGAGAGCTATAATTCACTGTGTGTGTGTGTGTGTGCGTGTGTGTGTGTGTGCGTGTGTGTGTGTGTGCGCGTGCGTGTGTGCGTGTGGACGGAGGAAACACTGACCCACTTTTGAGTCGTTACGCAACACCTGGCAGAGGGCCCCTTGTTGAGGCTCAGGAGCTCAACTCCTCCACATGGTTAGCTCCATCACGCTCTCCTGTTGCCTCCTTTTCCCTTTTCCCTTTTCCCTTCCTCATTTCTCCACACTGCTCCTACCCCTGCTTTCTGCCTGGCAGGCCACACCCTCAGGCTTCTAGAGGATTCTTTAAAACAGAGGCTCTGGGCTCCTGTTAGCAAATAAGACTACGTTGGAGCAGTGATTACAAATGAAGAATAATGTTGTATATGAAACTGTTGCCTTAGAGGGCTTTGTTGCCCATATAGCTTGACTAGTACCACACTCTTTATGTATAAAAAATAATGGGCGTCCCGATCGGATCTAGGCATTTTTAATTGATTGGTGCTCTGCATTTGAGCTAATCCTTTCACCTTGATCATTAAGTCTGTTAGTCTGAGCACACATGAAGAGGTGAGGGGAGAGGAGCTGAAGATATTGAGACTTTTAAACGTAAACTTATTTATTCAGTCTGGCTTTTATATAGGGTTTAACTATTTGATAATTTTAATATTGATTTATTATTTTATTCACAGCTTGACTTACAGTTTCTACATTACTTACCATCTATATAATGAAAAAAAAATAATAATAATAAAGAAATTAATAAAATTAAATAAACATTTTTTTTAAAATTATATATATATATATATATATATATATATATATATATATATATATATATAAAACAAATAAATGTTAAAAATAAGAATAAAACATAACATATTGAGACTTTCAAACGTAAACTTATTCAATTAGTCTGGCTTTTATGGAGGGTTTAACAATTTATTACTTTACTTTTACATTGATTTTAATGTTTTTATTATTATTTTGAGCTTTTTTTATTTATCTAATCGGTTTTGTTTATATTTTTCTCCTTTATTATTATTTTTTTTTTAAGTGTTATTTTATCCCTTTTGTAGTTATTTTTTGAACTAATTATATTCTTAAAGTTAATTTGATGCTTTAACTTATTTTAATTAAACATTTTATTGTTTTGGCATGCATTCATCTCTATCTTATTTAAAATCCTCTTTTTTTTTATTTCTTGCCATATTTTATTTATGCTTCTTTCCTGTTCTCAGTCGCTGTAAAGCTCTTTGAATTGCATCTGATTTGTATGAAAGGTGCTCTATAAATAAAGCTGCATTGGTTGATTGATTGATGAACACACACGTGCACAGGCCACAGCAACAACAACAGTCCAACAGCCACTTGTAATATATGTGATGTGATTGTTTCAGACAGCAGCAGTAAAGCTGCGTTAAATTCTACCAATTGAAAAACTGTGGAATTCAATAAAACAACTGAAAAAAAGGCTACTGCACTGACGCAGCAAGCCCTGGACTTTAAAAAGAAGGATAAATATCCTTGAGAGAGTGAAAAGGACAGAAGAGTGGCAGAGAATGCAGATTTGTGCAGCCTTCGTCTTTCAGACACTGCCTTACCGGAGCTGTGCAGCAAAGTTTGTGACAACATATGCTGTGATTTACTGCAGTGGTCATTTGCAAGGTGTTGCTACATAGTTAAAAGGTAGCAGCTGAAAAAGAGGGGAAAAAGGAGATGACTTAATTAAAACAGCGACTACAAAACATCCCAGCCTTCATATCTGAAGTGGTTCTCCTTTTCAGAAATAATAGTGATCAGATCAAGTCAGTCACTTAACTAATGGGACTTTATGTACAGCCAAAGAAAGCCTGGCAGACATGGCGAGCTTCACATGTGGATAAATGTGCACACGCCTGAAAACCAGGGAACAAAAGCAGAGAGAACAAAGAAAGAAAGAAAGAGAAAGAGCGAGATTGTTCACAACTTTGTCACAGAGGGGTAGCTCTGAATGTATTCTCTCTCGCTCCATTTTCTCATCTGATTACTCGGGCACAATCGCAGGTCTGACTCTGAACAATCAATGCCTGTTACACTCCTCTAGTGGTGAAGAGAGGAGCTGCAGGATATTTCACCCACTTTTACTGTGTGGAAATTTACTGCTTCATTGTATCACCCCATGAGTAGGGGAATGTATTAGGATATTTCCACATGAAACAGACCAGTATGTCAATATTGTATTTCCAGAGTGTGAATAATAATAAAAACTTACATGTTTGATCAAATAAATATAATTCAATATAATTAAATCACTCGTATGTCTCAATAGGCTCTATAACAACAACACAAATGAGAATAAAAGCAGCTGGACACTTCTCTATGAAACGAAAGCATTCACACAATCATTAATCTGCAGTATTAATTCAGGGATTTTCCACGTGGTTGCCAGATTAGAGGCACAGTAGGTCACACACCACATGCAACCTGCAGCCAGGAGACAGTGTACAGTATTACAGGAAATCCGAAATCTTAACACAATTTCCCTAGACTGCTTCAGTGCAGCCAATAGTGCCAAGACTGGTCACAGAGCCCATACAATGTGACACAAGGAGGGTGAATAAAGGACAGGATGTACCCAGACCATGCCATCCCCCCAATGGGCAAGGCTTACAATTGGCCAACCAGTATGTGGAGTCTATTCGCTGCAAAGAAATGCAGTTAATCCGCCTGCCTGCCTTCCTCCCCCTCCTCCTCTTCCTCCTCCTCCTCAGCTAGAGCAGGGCCATGATGTCTGGCTCTGTGCCAGGAGTCATATACCTTTACATCCCGCCACCGGAAAGTAGGTCAACAACGAGATGCCCTCCCAAAAAAATCAGATGTACTTGATTTCACAAGCAGACAAAAGCAGTATCTGAGCAGGCACAAAGCTGCCGGAGCTAACCTGTTTGTAAGGAGATGGAGAGGCATGCAGCTGCTAGCATGTTAGCACTCTGACCAGGCAACCTGCTGCTGCTGCTTAGCCAGGATGGGGAGCCATGAGACAGACACACCGGCTTCACACTGAGGTTATACTCGGTTCTCTTGTGAAAAAGGGAAAGTATGAACTGATTCCCTTTAGCTGTCATCAAAACGTAGAGATAAAAAGGCGCGTCCTTATGTAGCGGAAGGAGGTGTGTGTCTTGTTCAGTTACAAGATTAGCACCATTTTCAGACAATTCTTCAATAAAACAAGAGCAACACACGAACACAGCACATGTAGGAGTGACTTTAAGGAAGAATGACAGTGGAATAACCCTCCAGTTTAACCACAGTCAGATTTAACGGTTCCTCATGACAGAAAAACGCTTCATTTCCGCTATAAATTCAGTAAATTCAGTAAATAAATCTTACCTGAGGCGTTTGACAACAAACGATATTAGACATATTTAGAGCGAATTCAGAGTTTGGTTGGTTCGGGACAGAAGAAAGGCGCAACGCGGCTTCAGGCAGGTCTTTGACGGGCTGCTGTAGGTAGTCTGATCCCTCTCTGTAGGAGAAGCACGTCCACTCTGCGTCTAGTCTGGACCAGATCTGACAGTGTGGCCGGTAAGGGACGGGAAGGCGCGCGCACGACAAAGCTTCAGCAGCCACGCCGCCTGTGACGCAACACACAGTGGGCGGAGCTACAACGCCCACTCTAACATGAGAGTGATGAAATCATGGGTAGAATACAAAGCACCTGAGGGGTAGCGGAAGCAGATTTCCAGGAATTTTGTTCAGAGTCAGCCTTCATATGGTGAAATACTATTACAACACAACGATAGATAAAGTCAGAGAGGAAGGAAGCTGCTTGAAATCATCTTATATACGATAAACTCTAAAGTGGCAGTAGGCCTACCAAAAATAATTAAATATAGAGAACTACAACATACACAAAAACAACATAAATATGATAAAACAAATGTATTTAGAATAATTCGGAATCAAACTAATGAAAAATAGGGGGTCACACTATTTATTTATTTATTTATTTATTTATTTATTTATTCATGTATTTATTTATTTAAATATGACTGATACATCTTCAATTCATCATACTTATCCATACTAAGTTGTAACCAAGCAGCAACCTCCGGTCTAAAAATATGAGTCCAATGAGGAAGTGCTAAAAACTGCAGTTCATGGAGGATCCGCTTGAGGCTGGCTCTGGAAGTACCGGAAACCACATACACCCCAATTCAAAGAAGACGATCTTTACAGCAGAAATAAACATGTTTACAGCCTGGTTCAAAAGACGAGTTTAGTCTGGATAGCTCATTTCTTGATTGGCACACATTGTACGGGGGGTGAATTTTTTTCTAACGTGGCAATTTCGAAGATATTGAGATTATGAGTCTTCCAATGAGAGGCACAGCTGACTTGATTGACAGACGGGAACACTGTAGCTGTTGGCGAGGAGGCTCAAAGCCCGCCTCTTTATGTCTAAACCGCTCTACAGCAGCAAGATGGCTGCTGCTGACAATTTACCTCAAAACAGCGCTTCAGAAACAGATGGGTGACGTCATGGATACTACGTCCATATTATATACAGTCTATGGTAGTAACCCATGGCGTGCGAATAATGTAATAAGGACTCCAGTCATTATCGTATTTAATTAAATGTATCATATTTAATCAGATTATTGTGTTATCAGCATTTCTTTTTCAGGAATTTCCCCCCTCCTCCTTCAATCTATCTTTAAAGCTTCAATGTTCATTTTACTTTTTTTTTTTTTTTTGTCTTTTGATATTCTGTTACACCGCTTTTATTATCTATTTATAATTGGTATCATTTTTATTATTTAATTAACAATTGTTGTTGCTGTTTTCTTTATACGAGTAGTGGGGGGTTTGGGTGGGAGGGCTTTGAGGTTAAGGTTATGATAATAACAGTATAGTTGTTGTATTTAAGTACTGCCACTGGTACACACACTCTTTGTATCTTCTTTTACATTGTCACTGCTTATATGCACTGTAATCACAAAATCAATACAAAGAATTGTGAAAGAAAGAAATGAATTTCACCCCTAAAACTGTTTTTAAAATCGTATTATTCTTAAATTGTTCACCCTATGATTTTACCAGTGATGCAAACATTCTGTGTGCTTGAGTTCAGTAGATTTCTTGACTACATGCATTAGCTAATAATTATCCAGCTTGCCCTTAAGAGTAAGGTTAGAGAACAGATAAGTGTCAAAACAGCCCCCCTGCCTGTCCAATAGGATTCAATAGTTTTCTTACAGACTTTCCTAAAAAGAGATGCTTTCTGTGTTAAATGTAACCCCACTTTTCTTCACTGTAACCTGGGGCTAGCACAGCTCCTTGCTTAACAACCAAATTCTCTCTTTCACAAGTTGTGTCTTGTGCCTTTAGAATGCATTAGCCATTCTGTTTAAGCTGTCACTGTGCCAAATTCACTTACCATTTGTCATGCTCTCCTTTTCAGGTGTCAGTGAGTCATGACTGCACACCTCAGTAAGCACCCTTCTATAAGTAGTTTGATGTCCATTAAGAAGGAACATCCAGGCTCAATCCCTTTCTACTACTGCACAGACGTCACCTAGTGGAGGAAGAACCCATTCACCCGCTATCATGGTATCAAGCTAAATGCTACTTCAGTACCTTAGTAATTAGATTAGAGGATAAAAGTTGCTCCAATAGCACTGTGTCAGCCAGCCTCTACATGATGAGTGTGTGTTCGTGTCTGTGTTTGTCTTGTTGTGAAGTTGTTTATGGCGGCCTGGCACCAAATTGGATTCATTGACAGCTGCATTAAAGCATTTAGCTTCAGACTCAAAATCCCACTCACCATTGTGTTGAAGAGCAAAATGATAACAAGGAAAGCAAGGCGTCAAGTCAACACAGGGGAGGTGTATCAACACAAAGTAATCTCTTTATAACAGCTCTTGTGCTGGTATTATAACCACTGCACGGTTTGATTCCATCCGTGCGGGGCTGACATTCCTGACAAGGTGAAAGAAGTTATTGCTGGCACGCAGGAGAAAAATATGGCTGCTTTCCAAGAATGGTCACCTGCATCACATATCACTTACCTCTCTCATTCTCTCCCTCTCTCTCTCTCTCTCTCTCTCTCTCTCTCTCTCTCTCTCTCTCTCTCTCTCACTCTCTCTCTCTCTCTCTCTCTCTGTTTTTTTAGTAGCTGTGCTCATGAGTGCCTGGACTGTAAAGGAGGAGCCCCCATTGCTGCAGACAGACCAGCTTTAAGGTCATAACACCAAGGATGTTCTCCACAAGTCAAACTGAGTTATGATTCATAGGATGCAGTATCTTGAAAAGTGTGACTTTAAATATAAAGCATGTAGCTGCTACAATAATATTAAATTTTATCTGAGAATAACAGTCTGCAAACCCAAAACCAGAACAGCTACTTTCCCATTAAAAAAATTGTTTCTCTGCAAAAGCTCGCTCACTACCATCTGCACTGTCTGCAAAGTTGAATGAAAATCCCTGGCAAGCGTTTAGTGCAGCTTCAGACAAGATAGTGGTGATTAAAGCTGATGGAGTGCAGCCAGTATTTCCAGCCTGACTTAATAGTTTCCCCAGGAGGTGTTTAAGGAATTGGATCTTGGCCAACACAATGAAGAGACACTGAATAAATGACCAAATACTAATTGGTATCCAAAGTGACATTGCTGTTGTAGGATTTATTGAGCAAGCAGATAACGAAAGTGGATGCATACTTTGTGTGTGCATGGATTTCTGTGTTTTTCCTTTGTCAATAGATGAAACAATGGACTCTTCAAATAGATTACCCCAACCACACCACACTCAACAACTTAAATTAATCAAGACCGACTACTTCTACTATGACCACTGCAGGAATGGAGGCTTAGCATAGTTTTTCACATCATGAATCAAATGAAGTTACATAATCAACCATATATAACACAAAATACAGCTGTTGTAAAATGATAGTCTCCACAGCTATGGTCCAAACTAAACTGCAGATTACATCTTAGAATGTTACCCTGGAGGGCGGATTTGGCCAAATGGTTAAGTCACACACCCATGAAGTGGTTGGCCCAGGTTCGATTCCAGCCTGGGGCCCCTTTACTGCATGTCATTCCCCCAATCTCTCTCCTGTTTCCAGTGCTATCCACTGTCCTCCCCTCTCTAATAAGGGTGCACAAAAATATATATATGTAACTTAAAAACAAAGATAGAATTTCATCCTGGGGAACTGTTGGCCTAGCAGTCAAAATGCATGCTCCATGTAAAGAGGCTACAGTTCTCGTTGTGGCGGTCGCAGGTTTGACTCCAGGCCTCTACTGTTCATTGTATGTCTTCCCCAACTCTCTACCCCCCACATTTCCTATATATATACCTATATGTATTAAAACAAATGGTAACATTTGCTCATTTATAAATGTAACCAAACTACACATTCAGTCCAAAACAAAGCATGATGGGAGCTCTTCTACCTATCCAAAGCTCAAATTAAAAACAAAGAGCAGAAGTGGACTGTTCTTAATCAGTTTTTTGTATACTTTCAATAATGCTGACATTGCACTAAATCATGTGTATCCCAAAATGGATGACACAACATTTGTACTAGTCATTCCTTTTCTCCAAATGTTATCCCCAGCTTCCCTAGCAGTACCTGTGAGTCATACATTAGTGCCTCGTGGTCAGCATTTAAACCATTGACGGTAAATTCATAGTGTTGTCATATAAACTAATCACAGAAAAAAGTGCTTGTTTTGTCTTTGTCTTGTTCCATCACAAAGGAAGCAGCCTTCAGTTTGCTGAGTCACCTTGTAAACTCTGGCACCCTCTTCACTCTTTTATTCTACAGAGATTTGTTCAGTGAGGCAGCAAAAATGTGTTCTGACAAGGACACCATGAATATTTTAGGTATCTGAGACTAGCAGCAACACATGGCTTGTAGTTCTGTGTTGAAGGAGTCAAGGAGGTTCAAGTCTTGTGAGGGGGGATACTGCAGTCTGAAAAACCCTTCATGTTTGTTTTTGAGAAATATTCTTTATAATAACAGATTTTTTCTTACTGCAGAAGAGTGACGATGAGTTGTTTCCTTTACAAATGAATCAAATGTTGTGTGAAGGGCTTTATTTTGCAGCGGATGTCTTTCTACCTCACTACCCCTCACTCTGGACATGGGAATGAGAACAGGGCCACATGAGTTACATAGTCCTCTGATAAGGCACTGATAAAGTGTAAAAGTTATTGAGCTAACCTTCATGTGGTTAGACCAATGACATCAAAGGAACAGTAGCAGTGGGTTTCCAAATCTGGCGTGAAAGTGAAAAGACTCTCAGGTCTTTTTAGTTCAGTGCCATCCGAGTTGTGCCCAGCTTCATGTTCTGTAAGATCATCATGTGTGAGAGGCACCAGACGTCACAGAATCAGCTTTTAATGGCTTACTCATGATATCATCATTTGCATCCCGTATAACAGAAAGATGTCAGTGCAGAAAAGAAGAAGCTATGAGAGTACTACACATTCACACTTCAGCCTTTCTCCTCTGAAGTCATACTTATGGTAGGAAGCAAAACAGCAGATACATTGTGCCATTAGGTTTTTTGTTTTCACTTTACTCCATTAGAACAAATTTCTCAATCCATTAGTTACAGCTAACAGCGAAATCAACGTCAAAGCTAGCATAACACAGAGGAAGTGCCCTACTGCTGGTATCTTTATTAATATTGTAAAACAATTACATCTTTTAGAGCAAATTACCTATTCTATACGGCTCCAGAAAGAACTGGGGGGAAAATGCTAAGCTTTACTTAGCCAGGGAAAATAATTATTTGTAAATATGTGTGACCAAGTAGGCCTATGCTTTTTGTGTTGTATCTCATCTAAAATTATGCTTTCTTATAAAGACCAAGCCATGACCTCATGTTTTTGTGTTCTTGTGTGTGTGTGTGTAAGTATATGTGTAGGTGTGTACGTATGTGTGTAAACGTGTATGTTCTGGAAAAAAAAAAGCTAGCATAACAGTTTATAAAAGTCCTACCTAAGGGTGTTATAAAGCAGTTCGTGATGTCAGCTGAGAAATATATGAATGCTAACATTAGCTTCTATGACTCATCTGTCAGATATATTTTCATAAGCTCCTGTACTTAGTCATAACAGCTAACATTAACATTAGGCTAGTTCCTAAAATTCAGCTACTGTAAATGATCAAAAATTATCATTAACTAGACATTATGCCTTTGCTATTGGCTAGTGTAACCAAACAGCACTACCACCCGTCAGCCATTCCTAATGCTAACGCTAAGCTAGCTTTGAAGTAAATTCTTTGCTAGCACCTGATAAGCTTGGAAATTACACTTTTCTGATTGTGTCTTGTAACACTTTTGGTTAAATAAAATTGAAGCCACTTCCTAGCCAACAGTCATGTACACTACCAGTGAAAAGTTTGGACACACCTTCTCATTCAATGGTTTTTATTCATTTTAATTATTGGCAACATTGTAGATTAATACTGAAGACATCAAAACTATGAAATAATCTGGTTTTGCCATAATCTGGATTACAACAGTAGTCAAATATGGCTATCCATTGTGTACTAACCCTACCTCTGAACAACACAACTGATGGTCTCAAACACATTAAGAAGGCAAGTCATTCTACAAATGAACTCTTGACAAGGCTCATGTTCATTAGAAACCATTCCAGGAGACCACTTCATGAAGCAGACTGAGAGAACACCAAGAGTGTGCAAAGCTGTCATGAAGGAAAAAGGGGGCTACTTTACAGAATCTAAAATATAAAACAGATTCTGCTTTGTTGAACACTTTTTTGTTCATTCAATAATTCCATATATGTTCTTTCATAGTTTTGATGTCTTTGGTATTATTCTACAATGTGGGAAATAATTGAAATAAATAAAAGCATGAAATGAGAAAGTGTTTCCAAACTTTTGACTGGTAATGTAATGCATTAAGTGGCTGGATATTGATGCTAGCTGCTGTCTGAGGGTAGCTACTAGGTTATCAGTGTTGTTTTAACCTGGAATATAACCAGTTTACGACTGTATTTTACTGATTAAAGAAATAAAGTGTAATAAGACACTGTTATATTTTCCAAACAACCAAGTAACTATAAACACATACCTTCACGTTACTTAGCGTCAAGCTACATATAACGCAACACAAGCCTTCAGGCTTCTATTGCCAGATGTTTCAAAATAAAGGTCCAATGTCTCACCAAACCTTACACCATCCATATGACATAGAGTTGCACACATTTTTTTGTTTTTATGTAATTTCATTTCTACCATTCTGCAGCAGACATGTTAGCATGAATGAACTCTAATGTCGTGGTATGACTTGTGATGCAGATGCTTGACCAGCTACATTTTGCCACCTTAATCAACCCATTGAAATGGTAAGCACTGTGTTGACCTTCCTAAACTTTTTCATTTAACTATTAAAAAATAAAATGTTCTGTTTTCCAGATATTTTTTGGAACTAATGAAACTGCCTTCAGCATAAATAAGCAGAAAATCAAGCAATCAGTCATAGTTTCACTATAAGTTCTCTGGTCTTTCCCACAGAGCTGTGCCAGTCTCACCCCCAGCCCTCACAAGAGGAAGCATCACAAGAGTGTCACAAGAGTCTGCAGAAAATCCCTCTCTGACTCTCTCTTTTCAAAGCTCCACACTCATGTGGTCCGTTCCACTCTGTGAAAGTGGGTCAGCTCAAGCTCGTTTTCTCGAATAAAAGACTTGGTAAGTGGCACACTGACTGAGATACTATCTTAACGTACTGTAGCGCTGAACTCCCCAGAGGACGCACTGTCTTCCTGTAAATGTGCTGAGTGCTCTAATTAACTTAAAAACAACAGCCTGTGTGCTGTGATTAAAATACTGACTGAGCCTTGCTCTGTTATTTCTTTTTCTGCTCAGCCAAGACCCACCTGTTGTTCACAGAATTCAACCAAATTCAGAGAAACAGCAGACTTTGCTTCAAAATAGGAAAACAAAGTTATGTAAATGAAACTTTCAATGAATTAATTTTTGCTGACAGGCTTTTGTAGCACATCCATAGCACCTCTTAAGACACTCAAATGTGACAGCAGTATTTTAGTCTGCTCTTATGTAAAGATATTCAGAGGTCATGATCCTTGAACCTCACTTCCATCATGTCTTGCCCTTTGACCTCTGCACTTTAACCATGAGATGACACAACCAGCCTCAAAGATGTGAAACATGACAATAAAGCCACATTGTGACACCAAAGAGTGACCCAAAAAAACATCAGCCTGCACAGTGTTACATTGGTGTTATGTCAGAAGCGAGTCCCATAAGTCAGTCATTTTAACAGTGCACCCAAGGCTTAAAGGTTTTCACAAGTTGACACATAACAAATGTGTAGGAAGAAGAACATATAATTAACATTTAAAGTATCTTACCAGTTTTTCCTCATTCCAAGAGGGTCATGTTTTACTGACACGTCAATCGACAGACTCTGTTCAGGAAACAGGAGTGCTTTTAAAGGGAAAATCAAAAAATCAATGTAGTAAGGTACAGTTTCAAGTCATCAATAACTTCTAAGAAAACCAGTTCAGCATCTAAAAACTGATAGATTGATCAGTTTGGTAGAATCTGGCCTTCAGATGTGTCCGTGTGTTTTATGCAAATTAATCGGATGTTACGCGAATAAGACAACACATGATCTCTCATAATCTGCAGACTTGCATGCATGTGACTGTGTTTGCTCCTAGATTCCTCCATGTACTGACTGCTTTCATCTGTTCCTTGCCATTCTGTTTTTATCCTTCTACCCTTCTCTGAATAATCCTGGTGCCTGCAGTTTTGAGAATTTACTTAACGCTTCTTTCTTCGAGACATCTGTCTTCCTTTTTAATGCCGTAAATCACTAGCACGGATTTTAAATTTGATGCTGACCCTCTCTTGGCTCCCTTCTCCTTTTCTCCCCACTGCTTAGACAGGATAATCTCATAAAACCTTATACACATTATAAAGAGCCAGGAGCAAGTGTGACTGTGATTTTGCTAGAATTAACAGGAAAAGCTTAACATCAGTATTAGAGACATCAGGTAAAAGCCTTAAGCAAAACATTAAAGGGGAAAAAATCAGATGTTGACAGCAAGAAATTAATCCATGGATATGAATTATTTAAAATGGAATCCACATCACAGCACATGTACAACAGACTCCTCTGGGTTTTGTTTTTACGCCACAACATGAAACTGGGTGGACCGGGGATGTTGAAAAACAAAACAGTGAGAAAAGCATGACAGCTTCCTTCTGCTGCTTAAAATGGAAACAGTGTCTCTAATCCAACTTTAAAGCTCTCTTCATCTCTTGATCTTCTCCCTCTCTGCTTGGACTGCTTTTAAAATCTGCTTTTTGACTGGTGCACTATCACTCTGATGAAGATGTACTCAAATACTCCCTAATCTCCACCATCGTCACTCAGTTACAAAATATGGTGTCACTTAGATTAATCTGGGTTAAGAGTTTTTTACTTGTTTTCTACTTATGTAAAACTCTAACTCTGCTTCTTCTTCTCTGAATAACACAACATGCACAGTGCTCTTTTTCTTTGATTCCTCTGCATCCTTCTCAGTTGTCTTTGTTATCGATCAGCTGGCCTCTTTAAACACTTTACCCATGGTAACACAGGGTTAATGAGAAAAGCTGACAGCAGTGTCTAATTAGCTGTGTACCAACGGCCAGTTCATCACACTGCGTTCTGCTTAATGAGCTGGTTAGCAGCATCTCCCCTTTGAGGAATAGCACAGTGATGCACATTAGTGCTGTGCACCACCATCATAGCAAGAAACATGTTGTTGCTGTTGCATTACAGACATCTGTGTCATCAGAATCAACAATATTGTTTTAATCCACTTAAAAATAATGTGTCTACTGTTGGAAAATACAAATGTGCCACCTCTGTGATAGTTTTGGAAACACATCAAAGGTAAACTTTATTGATCCCAAATTTTTTGAAACAGGCTTGCTTTAGCCAGAGGAGTGTCCAGACTTTTTTGACAAGGGTGGTCACTGACTCATGCAGAGGTGGCATGTTTATGTTTGCTCACACACAAATGAACGGCATTTATGTATCCTCTCGTTTCTCACCGATCCTGATACCATAGAGCAGGGGTGTCCAAAGTGCGGCCCGGGGGCCAATTGCGGCCCAAGGTCCCTTTATTTATGGCCCCAAGCTTCCATCTTAAAATGTGTTATTCATAGCACAGAAATTAATCACATTCTGAATCATCTTTACATTTGCAGTTCTTTTCAAGCTCACAAACAAAACTAAAGTCAATACAGAAACATCTCAAAAAGCTCCCTATGGACTACTTGTATAAAGGCAAAGCTCTGAGAATTCTGCAAGATGGCAATAAAGAAGAAACACAAGAACTCTTAAAGAGGACAGGTTTTCAAATTCATGTTTTTATCATGATGTAAAAATGTTCTTGATGAACACTAAAAGTTCAGAAGACACAAAAGAGGACACAAGACAAGATAAAAATTATGAAATTGTGCAGAAAAGGCTAAATTTGGTGCTTAAAAATGTTCAGAACTCAGGGAAATAATTATTTAGTTCTTAAAATGTTGTCTGCTGGTCAGAAAAGTCTGAAAAACAACATGAAAAAGAAGTGTGATGAAATCCAGATCGTGATCCTACCATAGAAAAATAATGAGACAATATTTTTCTCACACTGCCCGATCATTTTCCTCCAGGAGATAAAGTTTGCTAATGTGTACGTGGCTTGTGGAGAACTGAGGACTACCTAGTTACTGATTTATTGAGACAAACATTAAAATAATTGTTTCATATATAACTTTTATGATCCCTAAGTCTCAGTAGGAGCCACTGGCCCTGAGGTATTCTGACAACATCAAAAGTGTCCCTCTTTGAAAAAAGTTTGGACACCCCTGCCATAGAGGTATCATACACGTGTCATATGCCGGTGTAAAATTAAACTTGATAAAGAATTTAAAGTAGAAGCCAAAGAAATCCGTCACACTGGATTGCCAAGAAAGCTGCGTCACGCATCAACAGACTGTGTGAAACAGACGTGGCTTCGGTGAGGTCAGCCATTAGTTTTTGAAGCCAAACGATGGCAGTTGCCAAATTTGAAATGTTGACTCAACCTACTTATCGATATGTGTAACCATAGGCAAAGAAGTGGAGCTGAGTAAGGATGTCTCAGCTTTCGTACGGTAACAGCATGAGCCGGGCCTCGTTTAAGAGCTGGTATACATTGTTTTCCCTTTCTGTTGCAATTCAATAAGTAGAAAAAAGGGATGATCATCTGTGCACACCACTCAGCCACAAGCACACCAAACACTGATACTGTGTCAAAGTGTGTGCCGTGTGGCCAATAAGATGCGATGATGAGGGTGTCCAGATAACTTGTGTTTGATAGTATTATATGAATGTTTGTTTCCAAAACATCAGGTAAAATATTCTTATTCTGGGAATGACACGGTTTATTATGAACATGCACAAATAGTAAACATAGGTCAAAACATTGCTACAAATAGCTGATCTAATATAAGCCAACATGGTACCATGAAGAGCTGTTTGGGAGCAGAAAGAGCTGGTTCACTAAAAAGAGCCAGAATTCCATCACTAGAGAAGAGGCGGGCCTTTAATCAGAATCAGAAACACTTTATTTATCCGTGGGGGAAGTTTAGACATTACAGTTGCTCTTATACACAATAAGTAAGAATATCAAAGAATATTAATAGAAATAAGTAATACTATAAGATATAAATACAAATACAAGAAAAATATTAATCATCCAATTATGTACAGAAGTGCAGAATAGTTTAGAATAAGCTATGTACAAAAGGGCTGGGAATGAAGGTAATACACACAAGGTATACAAAGTATTGTACAGTGATCAGAGGGAGGAGTTGTAGAGTTTGATGGCCACAGGCACGAACGACTTCCTGTGGCGTTGTGTGGTGCATCTGAGGTGAATGAGTCTCTCACTGAATGTGCTCCTGTAAACATCCTGCAAACAGCTACAACACGCCCACCTGTCATAGTGTTTGGAATAAAGAGATCAGCTATAGAGAAAAAAAATATTCATTAGGTGACTAACATTTTCAACTCTGCTGTAAAAATGGAAGTTTCAAAATGGGTGTTAATGATGCTTTCTGGACTTCTAGAGCCAGCCTCAACTGAAAACTTTTAGAGAGGCCCAAATTCTTCATTTTTACCTTAGTTCCGCCTCTGACAGGGTAAACAGCAAATCATAGTGTTGGATTTTGGGGGCAGCACCACTGTTGGCCAATCAGATTTAAGGGGGCACATGCCATCCCTCTGGACCTGCCCCTGGTTAGGGAAAATTACTTTGCATAGTAGTACAAGCACAGAATAATTATAGAGTATTGAAATAAATATAGCACAGGAAGGAAATAAATATTGCACAGGGGGGGGATTATTGCACAGAAAGCCTTGTTTTGTCATTTTGTAGACAGTAAATAATTATTCTTGCCACACTCATTGTCATGGAAAGGGAATTCTTTGAAGTGAGTCGTTTCTCCTTAGTGACAATACCTGGGGCTTCAGCACAGCTGCTGATGGCGCAATAGGACTTTTTGTGTTTGACCTGCAGGTGGAAATAAAATGTGTCCTAGATAACATCCGAGTTCAACCTTTAAAGACTGACGCTCACATGCTGTGTGCACATGAGCAGTCACACACAGAGGCTGCTGGCTATCAGTAAAGGTCTCTCCAAGAGGTTTAACTTTTAACCAATGTGCCCCCAAGGTCTTACATCACTCTGACCCCAGCCACATTTATCCAGTTGTTGCTGGACTTATTGGCATCTCTATGGTGTCACACTGAAAATAGTTGAATCAATCTAAAGTAATACTTACACAGCAACTATCACCAGCAACACAGAGACAGGCGGACTGTGGACACATACACATTCAATCCCACTGACAGGATTTATGTCAAAGTGCAGGAGCTGCACATATCTACCTAAGACTCACCTTATCAGCTCAGCTGTCTGGGTCAAGGAACTTTACACAGATTGAATCAAAGGCAGAGTTAAGTAGAACAGTTCAGATTATCTTCTGATGTACAGGAGACATGATTGGACACAGAGTCACAGATTGTGTTAAATGAAGCCAGCTTCAGAATTCAGAATAGTAGGTCTGAGGATTCGCATTAATATCCTTTTTTGGACAGTTGACCTTTAGTAAACCTTTGAATTTTTTGACTGAAAATATTAATTTTGGGGACAGTTTTTTTTCATTTGTAGGGAAACCGATGCTTCATGCTTTCTTTGGGTTCAAATGTTTCACAAAAAACATGGTCTTATAATCATCCTTGTATTGGGAGAGGTTGTCTTAATTAAGTTTGATGAATTCTTACTGTAAGTCTCATCTTCCTTTACTTTGGTGTCTGTTTGTTTAAAGAAACTTTAGGGTTCTGATGATTTTGGCGCCCCCTGTGGACAAAGTCCTATTTTTTTGTTAATCTTGTCTTATACATTCTTAGAAGTATATATTGCAAAAAATATCATTACGGTCAAACATATCACTCATTATGAAGAATAATTAGGCCAGGGACATTCTCCTCATAGATTTAACCATTTATTGCCAAATGAAAATACGGTTATGATTGGTGCTATAGCTCTTCTTCAGGTTAGCCGCGCAGTCTGCTTCGGCTCCATGGAGTGCATTGCAAAATCCCCTGCAAGCGTAAAACAGACAGGAGACTAGACAGGAGGCAAAGTTGAACCAACAGCAGCAGAGTGTGGGCAGCAAAGGTGTTGCAGGGATTAGCGAGAGGGAAGAACCGCCTTATCGTTAGAATGAGCTGCGATTTGTTGTGTGGATTGGAAACAAGGATTGAAGCTGCAGCCTGACAGCTGACAGCAGCTGAGGCGTATCCCGGGAGTTCCACCAGATCAATGTCCGGTCCCTCTCCAATCCACTGTGGTCCAACTCCATGCTTTCTCGTCCGTCAACACTGACCGGTTGCGTTTTCAGAACGCAGCACGGAGCAGGACCGCCGGACAGCTGGAGTCATGTGACCAAGGTTTTCCCATGGTAATTACTGAATCAAAGATTCTCCTCCTCTTCCTCTCCTCATCCATGTTGTCTTTCTGGTCCTCTGAAAACCTCTGACCTGTTGACTCCAGGCCTGGCACCGCTCATCATGACTTTGGTTTGTTGTTGTAGTTAAGTGAAATACGATCTGGTGATAACACAGAGTGTTTTATTCTGAAAATTAACCGGATGTTTTCATTTTGTTTTGGTGAAACCTGACTCCCTGTCCTTCACGATCTGCTCTGTTGAGATTGATGCATTGTGCTCCGGCATCCGGGAAAAATAGAAGTCTTGCGTATCTGATCCGGATGGCTCTGACTTGCCGGATCAGGGACGTAGCCGGAAATGCATCCAGTGGGAGTTAACACATTGACTAGAAAAGAAAGCTATCGGATCCGTCAGACTTCCGTGTCCAGCATGAACTAACGCAAAGCTTCATTTATAGAAAATATGGCAAAAGGCTGTTTCTTCAGCCTACTGTACATCAGCTCTTGTGTGACCTACCCCCTATCAGTGGTTACAAGCATGAAAAATTGCAACATAGAAATGATCATTTTTGTCCCTGTTTTCTTTTGTGGGTCGTAAGTAGGCATCTCTATTATTTTCAGTTCATTACATAACCAGTTAAAAACTCCTCACAGGAGCTTTAAATGATCCGGATAGGTCCTCTGTCTGTCTGTTGTATGTTGTGTGCATCATAAAAACAGTTTGTTTATGAGCTGTTTATTTTGATTCTGTTATGCCCTAGATGAGATGGAGATGATAAGACAGTGGATAGAGGGAGAGAGTGAGGAATGACATGCAGCAAAGAGCCCCGGGTTAGAATCAAACACGGACCGCCAGCTTCCATCACGATATCCAGCCCCCTGCTGATCAAGCTAGTGAGAACAGGGTTACAATTATACTGAAGATCTTTAACCATCAGAGGCAAAAACTGTCTTCAGTGTGTCAGGTTTAAATTCAGCAGCCTAAATATCAACAGAAGCAGCGGCCTTGTCTATGTCTGCACTTTCTGCTCACTGGAGCACACAGTGACGTGACCATGTCCTTATCTTGTGGAAAATTTGCAGATCCTTCTTGTTGCTGTCTTGTCACTCCAGCAGCATCTGTTTTTATCCTTGTTGCCTGTGATGTCTTGTGTTATGGCAGCAACACCAAACGTCAGCTGGCATATTCCTCCGTGGCAGACCAAAATATTTACTTACCAAATTGGATAAAACCAAATCCAGGGCTGTCTCGCTCTTTAAAGCACGTCCGGGGAAATACATGATTGCATGTGGCTTAACATGCTACAGTGACATTGCATTCAGGGAAATAAGATATTAATGAGTAATTATATAACAAAGTGCACAACATTATATAATAAATATTAGATTTATTATATAAAAGGTAACAATGATATAACTTAGTATATTGGTATAAAAATAGCTGAAACTGGGCTGTGGGAAGGCAAAGAAAGAGGTCAGAAGATAGATAGAGGATGAGTGTATTTAGGACTTTATGCTTAAGGAGTCAAACTTTTATAGATCTGAAATTATGTGCCAATATACTTCTTCATTAAAGAACGAAACTGATCAATCTGATTTCATACAACATGCTGCAGGTAAAACTGAATGCATGTCCAACTTGAGAGTATTTTACATTCAAAGCAATCAGACGGTGGAGGACAGTGTGGATGAATCACAGTGTCGAGGCAGCAACGTGAGGTGTTTCCAAAGATCCTCATTGAGGAGACATTAAAAATGCAGCATCCAGATGGAGCAGCTTCTTTAAAAAATAGTCCCGTGTTGAGGCTTCACTCCACGTGTATCATCTATTTTTCTCAATGTCACATTCCAGTAGTGTGGGCGGTGTTGATGTTATGACCAGTACCTTTTGTTGTGGCCATAAACAATCCCTCATATTTCTAAAATCTGTTCCTCGGCCTTCCTAAAGGTCTCAGCGGGCTGTTTTTATATCAAATAGGATGACAACACAGTGTGAAGGTGAGGGCAGGTTACAGTTTTTGAGTTGAGGTCATCTGGAACTGTTTTCTGGGTCATGTTTGTTGTCTCTTCCTTCTTTAGATCAGGGAGGGGGATTTCTGAAACACTATTTGTTTTTCCATTACACTCAGCAGGTTTAATGAATGTTGGTGCTTAGAGACAACAAGTTCAACTGAAATGAAACTTTTTAACCTGTAACTACAGAGTAGATGCTGAATTGGTGAATGTAGGCCGCAGAATAGGTTGACTTGTGCAGTTAAATATGTAGTCTTTAAAGGTGCAGTGCATAGAATTTAGCAGCATTGAGCAGAACAGATTTGGTGTTCATATTAGATATGATATTTATGGGGCGCTGGTGGCCTAGTGGTCTAAGCGCCCCACATACAGAGGCCACAGTCCTCGTCACAGGGGTCGCCGGTTTGATTCCCGGACGGTCAACTAATTCCTGCATGTCTTTCCCCGCTCTCTACTCCCATCATTTCCTGTCTGTCTCCAGCTGTCCTATCAAATAAAGGCAAAAAGGCCAAAAATTTAACTTAAAAAAAAAAAAAAAGATATGATATTTATAACTGTTAAAATGAGAGTATAATCACCTATATAAAACTATAGTTCCCTTTTTAAAATGTAGAATAAGCCTTTTATATTTTCATAAGGAGCGGGTCTCCTCATGGCTGCGGCCATCTTGAACTGCCATCATGTTTCTACAGCAGCTCAGAATGGACAAAACAGAGCAAAACAAGTTTTGTTATTCTGTGCCAAGCTGCTGAGCTGCTGGTCCAGAAATTCACCAGGTAGGGAGAGAGAGCAGTTGTTGTTCTTCTGCGCAAAATCATTTGTATTGATAGCATTTTATGATAGCATAAAATGTACAAATGGGGGACCACAGATATTACAAATCAGATAAGAACATTTGGTAACACTTTACAATAAGGGTCCCTTAATTAGCGCTAGTAAATGCATTATTAAGCATTAATTAACAGTTTAATAATAGTTTATTAACCGTTATAATGTATTACCTAACATTAACTAACACATTAGTTAATGCATTAATAAGCAGTTAATTAATGTCCACTGCTCAGAGTTAATTAATACATTATTAAGCATTAATAAAAGTTACAAAACTTAAATAGTTAACCATTAGTGAATGCTTTCTGGACCCTTATTGTAAAGTGTAACACATGCATCACTTAGGTAACACATTATAAATGCTAAACTGCCTCATAAGCATAAGCATAAGCGTGTGCATCACTTTTAAGTGTCCTCTGGAAACACTTCTGTTGTGTTGCTGTCTATTTGCAGCGCTTTTTTTAATGTGTAGTGCTGTTGTCTTTGCATCGCGTTTTCTAAATGCTGCGCATGTGTTGTCAAATTGATGAAGATGTTTTCTTAATTTGCTTGTGTTTTGTCTTTTTGCATGTGTTTTCTTAAGTTGCAGTGCTGTGAGCTCTCAGGGCCACCGTACTTCTCTGTGCCAGTTGAGATGTTATCTGTGATTATCTGTTTTATTCTAAATAAAATGTGTTAAATTCTTTATATGTGTTGCTTCAACTACATTTCAACTCATTTTGCTTCAGAGTATGTGTTACCTAAGAGATACATGTGTTACACTTTACAATAAGGGTCCAGAAAGCATTCACTAATGGTTAACTAATTAAGTTTTGTAACTTAAATTAATGCTTTATAATGTATTAATTAACTCTGAGCAGTGGACATTAATTAACTGCTTATTAATGCATTAACTAATGTGTTAGTTAATGTTAGGTAATACATTATAACGATTATTAAACTATTATTAAACTGTTAATTAATAATGCATTAACTAACGCTAATTAAGGGACCCTTATTGTAAAGTGTTACCGAACATTTTGTCAAAAAGAAAAACACATGAAGAAATGAAATGAAATGGGGACAGAAAACGACAAGAAAAACAGAGTAACAACGGTGTTGCTTTTCTAAGGTAGCAGTTGTTGATGAGATAGTTATGCTATAATCTAATGTTTTTGTTACAAAACTTATTTGTCTTAAATTGTATTGATAATGGAGAAATCAGGCATCATCATGAAAACAGCCAATACATATCTTCTACTGTCAGAAAATGTGAAACTATGAGAACACTGCCGGCTGTTAAACATTTAACTTTGGAATGCTGCACAAGAACCACAACATTCTGCATGAGCATGTGTGTGTCGGTGTGTGTGTGAAAGAAGGTCATTATTGCAGAATGATTGACAGATGACATAGTTACACTAATCCAGTTTACCTCCATTGTCAGTGAATATCACACAATGCCTGATTAAAAAAAAGACAATGATATGACTTACAATGTAAACATGATAATAGACTGATGTCCTGTCTCACTCTTCTGTGCTCCTCCTGTCATGTGCCGTGCAGGGCACATGCTACTACATACGTGCTCAGCCAGTTCAGAAATGAATCCTTGGCTTTCATTGATGCCTGAGGTCACTGTGTTGATAAACATTGCTGCATTGCTACCTGGCAGGCCCGGCTCGATATGTTGATATTGATATACCAAAAGAGGAGTGTTGTTGCTGGAACACAGCATTTTTTCTGCAATGATTCATTTTTGTCAACAAAAAAAAAAAGCATGCAAAAACTGGAGTTATCAAAGGTTATCTGCTTCACCTGGATGTTTAGTGTTTGACCTGGATTTCAATAAAACACACATACTCATGCTCATACACACACACTCGCTTACCCATACAGCAGCACCCAGTCTGATCAAACAACCTGCTATGACCTTATTGATATACCTCTCCACATACATAAATCTGCTCACTATATCTACTGCCACAGTGTGACCAGCACATTAGTTACCTGAAAGCTGCACATGTGAGTTTCTGTGGTGATGCTGAGGTAGACGGGATAGGGTTGGAATATAAAATAGGCTTTTTTTCACCTTATCGTGATCGTTTTGTTTTTACAAAGATAAAGCATATCACTGGAGGTTTATCTAATCTAGTTATGAATAAAAATCAATGATATATGCTAGATGACAAATGTAAATCATTAACATGCACCACCTCCTTTATCTAACATTAAACAAAGATAATGATAATTATTCGGCAAAAGAGGACATCTTGTTTTCTTGTTATTAAATCTAGGTTAAACAAGGTGAGACCATATCTATGGACATGTTAATATTAAACTCTTAAGTTCAATATTTATTTCTTCTTCATCTTGTTAGGTCCCATTATAGCTGTTTATTAACTTTTGAAAAGGAAAAAATAACAAACCTGAGCTGCAATTTTAACTAGCATAAGAGTTAATGTTTTCTTACAGGGTGTAACAAGAAAGAAACTCATTTGGAAGCACCATTTGAGCACAACCTGATGTGACATTTTGTTTTTGTCCAAACCGATTGTATCAGCTTCCCAGTTATGACCATAGACTGTAAATAAAAATGGACAGGACGATCTGGACTCCAGCTGATACGGACGTGCTGGACTCCAGCGGCAACAACTTCTACGACTCGTCTCATCACTATCACCTCTCTCTCTTACTCCCCTCTATCTGTCTTTTCAGACCCAACTCAGTCGAGGTATGATGGCTGTCTAACATGAGTCTGGTTCTGCTCGAGGTTTCTGCCTGTTAAAGGAAGTTTTTCCTCACCACTGTAACTAGCTAAATACTGCGATGTGCAATGCTCATGGTGGATTAAGGTGGGGTCAGACTGAGTCTTACCCTGTCTTGGTGTTGGGTCTCTGTTCATAATTTGACATAGTGTGGTCTAGACCTCCTATGTTTGTAAAAGCGTCTTGAGATAACGTTTGTTGTGATTTGGCGCTATACAAATAAAGATTGATTGATTGATTGATTGACAGCATTGCTCCGCCTCTTCCCGTTGTACGGTTCTGAAGCCAAAATATCCCTCTCCTGGGCGCAGCCATTGTGCAGCCAGAGCCTGTGAAGCCTTTGTAATAAGCTCTACCCTACAGCGTGACGTCACAAGACGCTGTGTGTTCTTTGAAGTTTCACTCCACGGCGGCTGTGAATCAAAGGAAACCCGGAAGTAAAACCCCGGTTTTTTTTTTGTTTTGTTTTTTTTTTAAGTTATATTTTTGGCCTTTTTGCCTTTATTTGATACGACAGCTGAAGAGAGACAGGAAGTATGGGGAGTAGAGAGCGGGGGAAGACATGCAGGAAATGGTCAACCAGCCGGGAATCGAACCGGTGACCCCTGCAACGAGGACTGTAGCCTCTGTATGTGGGGTGCTTAGACCACTAGGCCACCAGCGCCCCAAAACCCCGTTTTTTAAACTCTAATAACTAACGAAAAATAAACTTTTCAGGAAAAAGAGGCCTTGGACAAAAAACAGTCAAATACTAACTACATATCACCACAGCATACAGAGGGGAGAAACATTCGTACCACGTGTATTAATTTTTTTAAGTTTGACTGACGGATTTTTTTACCTATACTGCAGCCAGCCACTAGGGGGCAGTCACACTGTTGAAAGCCTCACCACCAGCCACCGGAACCTCTCCCTTGGTTATGACTCACAAGGACAAGACAGCTAGTTCAAAATCGAGTGATTTTCTCATCAGATTGGTTATTTTAAGTGAACCCATAAATAATTTTGTTGCTAATTCCTCTCAGTTGTGAGCAGTTATTTTATTTTAAATAATTTGTTGTAACCTCTCCCTTTTTTGTTGCTCAATTTTGAATTATGTACAGTACTTACAAGTTAGCTTACATTCTTCAATTCAGTAAGCTAACCTTAAAACCTTAGACCGGATAGAAAATGGACGCAGTATCTGTGACATCACCCATCAGTTTCTGAAGCCCTGTTGTGAAACCAATCGTTGGTGGGTGCCATGTTGGAAATGCTGAACACAACCTAACTTTGTCCGAGCTAATGTGAGGTAAAGAGGCGGGCCTTTAATCTTTTTGCTAACAGCTACAGTGTTCCTACCTGTCAATAAAATCAGCCTTGCCCTTATTTTGGCAAAACTCGTAAGTTTAATATCTTCAAAAATAATGAGTTATAAAAAAATGTACACCCCGGAACATTGTGCACTGATAGAGAAATTAGCTTTTCATACATAAAATGTTTTTTGAACCAGGCTGTTAACATGTTTATTTCTGCTGCAAAGATTATCTCTTTGAATTGATGTGTATGTGGTTTCCGGTGTTTCTACCAAGGGAGAGGTTCCGGTGGCTGGTGGTGAGGCTTTCAGCAGTGTGACTGCCCCCTGGTGGCTGGCTGCAGTATAGGTAAAAAAAATCTGTCACAGTCAAACTTTAAAAAATAAATACACGTCGTATGAATGTTTCTCACATCCGTATGCTGTGGTGATATGTAGTTAGTATCTGAGTGTTCAAGGCCTCTTTTTCCTGAAAAGTTTATTTTTCGTTAGTTATTAGAGTTTAAAAAACGGGGTTTTACTTCCGGGTTTCCTTTGATTCACAGCCGCTGTGGAGTGAAACTTCAAAGGACACACAGCGTCTTGTGATGTCACGCTGTAGGGTTACAGTGGCTTCACAGGCTCTGGCTGCACAATGGCGGCGCCCAGGAGAGGGATTTTTTGGCTTCAGAACTGTACAACGGGAAGAGGCGGAGCAACGCTGTCCATTTTTATTTACAGGCAATGGTTTCTACAGCCAGCCTCTAGTGGACGTCCGATGAACTGCAGTTTTTAGCAGTTCTGCATGGGCTTCATATTTTTAGACCGGAGGTTGCCATTTGCTTAAAAAGCGAGTTGCCCAAAGCAAAAAAGGCCAACTTAGAACAAAAGTGCAACATTGAATTTATTGTGATGTACCTATAATGTCTCTGAATGGTTCAGACCTGTTCCAAAAAGGCTGGTAAATAATACAAAATCTTCACAATAGGCAGGGGTGTCTTGAAAACTTTTATTATCAGTCATGTTATCAGTCATCAGCAGTAAATGTGACTGATATACAGAAAACATTCTTTATCAACAAACAATCCTATGGCAAAAATATTTCTATTTAATTACATAATGTATAAACAGAAGTAAGAAATTAAAAAGCACAACAAGGCAAACGCTACGTTGGACAAATTTTACAGTTTGGTTTGTACATAGCATCACTTTTGAAAAGTGGATGTAAAAATGTGTGTGGTGTGAAGTCACATGCTCTGAGAGGAAGAGAGAAAACATAATGGAACACTTCCTTACCTCGTGAAAGGTTAAGTCAAAATGTAAGGAACTGTTTAAAACCTTGACTAAATGGATGTGAGAATTTTCTACAAATAACAAAATCACTGTTCGACTTGCTGAACTGAGGTCAGCTACCAAACGTTGTTTTTTATAATTCTGTTTGGCTGTAAAAGTATTTTTAAACATGCAGATGCTGCAATTCTTCCTTAATCTTACGTAAGATAAACATCCGTGGGTCAGCTTCCTCAAGGCCATGGGAAGTGAGACTGACAGATGAAACTTGTCTACATTTTGACTGAATCTTTCTTGCTCGGGTTGGCACAGGTCAGTTTGAAGACATCTTGTTCCCCTTGATATGGCCACACAGACTTGTACCCACATATCTGTGAGAAACTGTGAGGGACTTTACTGTGAGACAATCAACAGTGATTATGGTAGAAATTCCTTAAATGTTTGGAGAAAAAGCTTGCATGGGAAAAGATAAAGTCTGCTTTCCCATAATGCTCCTGTGCATATGCAAGTGTGTGATTTTTGTTTTGCATATCTTGTGAGTGTGAGAATAGATGGAGGCTGTCTACATGCAGGTGCATGAGTTTGTGGATAAAGGAGTGATAGAAATGAAGTGACAGTCAAGCAAGCTGACAAAGACCGCCTAGTGTATTCATTGCATAATACAGTCATTAATAGTGCATGTCCTCCCCCCCTGCTCCTCCTTTTCCTCTATGCTAATACTTTATTCTAGTAGACTTAAATCCCTCTTCACTCTCTGATGTTCCTCCATCACTCTCACCATCCTTCTTTAATTTAATCATTTATGGTACACCTTGACGTTGTCCAGTTTTTATGTAACATGCTGCCGTTCTTGTATCCCTTGATTTCCAAAAATTGTATAACCTGAACACAGAAATGCTGGAACGGTAAAAAGAAAGGGGGTGTTGATGACAGCAATAAAAACTTATATCAGATTTGCTACTTCTTTTATTTTTTTTTATATCTCTTTTGAGTTATTTTTTAGAAGGCAGGATTTAATAAATGTATTATTAGATTTTATATTTTTATATATTTTTATACCTCTAATTCTTCCATCCATGGGCCAAGTACCAGGAGCTGGTGAAGCAGTTGGTGCAGGAGAGAGGGTTGGAAGATTCGCTCCGAACCCAATGAAGTGGGCTGCAGAGGATGTGCTGGTCGGTCACTGTGTAGAGTCTACACACTACTTGGGATCACTGAGGCTGCCAAGAGGAAAGCCATCAAGTCTGCCATGGAGGCAGCGGAAAAGGCCTCCAGATGGCTGTGACCCAGGAGGAGTGAGCCGTGGGCCAGTGCTGCTGGGACACAAGCCAGGATCTGATCAACCCATGCTGGGTCACCTGAGTGTATGATGTTGAGGGACCCAAAAACACTCGATGACCTTAGGACCTAAGGAACCCTGTTGATGTGTCCCAGTGCATCCGAGGATGGATCTTTGACGCCTATTTTAATTTTTTCTAATTTCATATTTTTATATTTTTATATTTTTTAAATATTTTTTATATTTTTATATTTCTGTTTTCTAATCTTACTATATTTTCATATTTTTATTTTCTTATATTTTTTTATTTTATATTTCTGACTTTTGATTGTTTAAATCATTTATCTTTTGTTGTTTCTATTCTTCCAGTAGTGTTTATTTATTTATCTTCCTCACATTTCTCTTTTATTGTCTTTTAGTTTCTTTCGAAAAGTTTGAAAAATGTGATCTAGATAAAGATTATTATTATTATTATTATTATTATTATTATAATAATAATAATAATAATAATAATAATAATAATAATAATTATTATTATTATTATTATTATTATTATTATTATTATTATTATTATTATCATTATTATTATTATTATTATTGTTATTATTATTATTATTATTACATTTTTAGTATTATTATTATTACAATTATAATTATCATTATTATTATTAGTATTAGTATTAGTATTAGTATTATTATCATTATGATTATCATTATTGTTATTATCATTATTAGAAGTAGTATATTATTATTATTATTAATATTAGTATTATTATTTTATAATTATTATTATAATTATAATAATAATAATTATTATTATTATTATTATTAATATTATTATTATTAGTAGTAGTAGTAGTAGTAGTAGTAGTAGTAGTATATTATTATTATTATGTTATTGTTATTATTATTACATTATTATTATTATTATTATTATTATTATTATTACATTTTTAGTATTAATATTATTATCATTATGATTATCATTATTGTTATTATCATTATTAGAAGTAGTATATTATTATTATTATTAATAATAATATTATTATTATTATTTTATTACTATTATTATAATTATTATAATAATTATTATTATTATTATTAATTATATTATTATTATTATTAGTAGTAGTAGTAGTAGTAGTATATTATTATTATTATTATTATGATATTATTGTTATTATTATTACATTATTATTATTATTATTATTGTTATTATTATGATTATTATTATTATTAATTTCATTATTATTAGTAGTAGTAGTAGTAGTAGTAGTATATTATTATTATTATCATTATTATTAGTAGTAGTAGTATATTATTATTATTATTATTATTATTAATAATAACAATAATAACAATATTATAACAAAAACATTGAAGAAAGACTCAGTGAGGAAAAAGAGGTACAAAATAGGAGTACAGAACTGAGTAAAGACAGCAGAGGTTTTCATCTTTACAGCAAGTAGGAAAACTTTTGTAATTTGATTGCCGCCATTGTTGGGCTTCAAAACTCAGCTTCAGAAACCATTGGATGACATCACTGAGACTATGACCATGTTTTAGACACTCTATGATGCCAACTGCTGTAAAACTAAAAAAAGAACAACAAGACTTCACTCCCAGAGATTCTAATATTTTCAGTCAATCGCATTTGGTTTCAAGATAACCACCCTGCTGACCAAAAGGGAAAACAGGTGCATTTCAATGTAAACAAGCCTGCAGAGGTTACTGTAGGCCATCACTCATGTCCGTGCTAAGCTACACCTTGCTGAGGCTTTCCTTTTGCCTGTAAGTTCACATTCATGCACACTATTCTGGAAGAAAAAGAAAGCTTATCTATGTTACCATATTGTACCGTAGCTTTGAAGGGAGGAATGTGCACGAAAGGCATGAGAGGCTGGACTATGAGATAAGTGCAAAGAAAGGTGTAATGAGATACTCTGCCGTGAGATCTGTGTGTGTCATCTGTGATCTCTGTTATCAGGCCTTATGCAATCTGAACACATTTTTCTAATCAGAAACACCAAATTTGCATCATGTCTGAAGACGAGCCACATACTTTTGGAAGTGTAACATTTCCACTGAGGTGCATGTCTGTATTCCTATTCTTCTCCCTTCTTTCATTTTTTCCCAAACGTTGCTTCCCGCTAAAAATAGCCAAGGAACAAAGAGATGTTTTCATCTCTGCTTGAGTATGACTGATGTCTAAGTGGGTGAGAGACGGAGAATGAGAGAGTAAAAGAATAGAGACAATTGTTCGTGCACACAAATGCTGGTATTCACGTGGTTACCAATTCCTCTACTGTACAGTGTGTTTGTGGAAGCGAGAGACACCCAGAGTGGGGGAGAGTAAGAGAAGAGAGAGGGATTACAAAAGGGTATGCTGGTGTGTGTGTGTGTGTGTGTGTGTGTGTGTGTGTGTGTGTGTGTGTGTGTGTGTGTGTGTGTGTGTGTGTGTGTGTGTGTGTGTGCACACCCACTGAGCCTCATTGGCCAGATGAGTTGTGTTCACTACAAAAGAGGGACTTTTGTGAGATGAGAGGCAGTAAGCTCAGGGATTAGGTCGGTTGGGCAGCGGAGCAGCAGGCCTTAGGGTGGGCTTTCTCTTGGGCTTACTGGAAGGATGGAGCCCGTGTGTCATGTGGATCATGTTTGGTAGACAGAGGTGCCGGTGTTTGTGTGCTACAGTCATGCCTGGCCTGTGAGTCGGCACTTTACGGTCAATAGGAAACTACAACACAAACATAGACAGCCCAATATGACTCACCTGGCATGTCAAAGAATGCATGGGTAAAGGGTTCAGAAATATAAAGCACCGGTCTCTCTGCAGTTTGCAAACACTTATTTTCTTTTTTAGAATAAAAGAAGGGGAGTGATGGAGGGGTGGGAGTGTTTATTGTTAGTATTAAACAGTCTATGGTGTCGTGTTGTTTAATAACGTATTGGTTTGTACCCTGTCTTCTCAATTATTTTCATTATGTCATGACTTTTCATTTGTTTGTTTTTTATTTCATATTGATCTTTTTGTATTATAACTTTTTTTGTTTCGTAAAGTATCTTTGATATATTTTTATTAAATTGTAGTGTATCATATCTTATCATATGGTATAGCATTGTATTGTATCGCATCATATCAAATGGTGTTGTATCGTATCACATTTTTTGATACTGTATCGCTTGTTTTGTAGCGTATCATTTCATATTGTAGTGTAATGCATCATATAGGAATGGTATTGTATTGTATTTTCTCTTCTCTTATCGTATCATATAATATACATATCCCAACGCATCATTTTATGTTGTAGTGTATCACTTGTTTCGTAGCTTATAATTTCATATTGTAGTGTATCACTTGTTTCATAGCTTATCATTTCATATTGTAGTGTATCGCTTGTTTCGTAGCTTATCATTCTGTATCGTAGTGTATCACTTGTTTCGTAGCTTATCATTCTGTATCGTAGTGTATCACTTGTTTCGTAGCTCATCATTCTGTATCGTAGTGTATCACTTGTTTCGTAGCTTATACTTTCGTATCGTAGTGTCTCACTTGTTTCGTAGCTTATCATTTCGTATTGTAGTGTATCACTTGTTTTGTAGCTTATCATTTCATATTGTAGTGTATCGCTTGTTTCGTAGCTTATCATTTCATATTGTAGTGTATCGCTTGTTTCGTAGCTTATCATTCTGTATTGTAGTGTATCACTTGTTTTGTAGCTTATCATTTCATATTGTAGTGTATCGCTTGTTTCGTAGCTTATCATTTCATATTGTAGTGTATCGCTTGTTTTGTAGCTTATCATTTCGTATTGTAGTGTATCACTTGTTTCGTAGCTTATCATTTCATATTGTAGTGTATCACTTGTTTCGTAGCTTATCATTTCGTATCGTAGTGTATCGCTTGTTTCGTAGCTTATCATTTCATATTGTAGTGTATCGCTTGTTTTGTAGCTTATCATTTCGTATTGTAGTGTATCACTTGTTTCGTAGCTTATCATTTCATATTGTAGTGTATCACTTGTTTCGTAGCTTATCATTTCGTATCGTAGTGTATCGCTTGTTTCGTAGCTTAGCATTCTGTATTGTAGTGTATCGTTTGTTTCGTAGCTTATCATTTCATATTGTAGTGTATCACTTGTTTCGTAGCTTAGCATTCTGTATCGTAGTGTATCACTTGTTTCGTAGCTTATCATTCTGTATTGTAGTGTATCACTTGTTTCGTAGCTTATCATTTCATATTGTAGTGTATCACTTGTTTCATAGCTTATCATTTCATATTGTAGTGTATCACTTGTTTCGTAGCTGATCATTTCGTATTGTAGTGTATCACTTGTTTCGTAGCTCATCATTCTGTATTGTAGTGTATCACTTGTTTCGTAGCTTATCATTTCATATTGTAGTGTATCGCTTGTTTCGTAGCTTATCATTTCATATTGTAGTGTATCGCTTGTTTCGTAGCTTATCATTTCATATTGTAGTGTATCGCTTGTTTCGTAGCTTATCATTTCATATTGAAGTGTATCACTTGTTTCGTAGCCTATCATTCTGTATTGTAGTGTATCACTTGTTTCGTAGCTTATCATTTCATATTGTAGTGTATCGCTTGTTTCATAGCTTATCATTTCATATTGTAGTGTATCGCTTGTTTCGTAGCTTATCATTTCATATTGTAGTGTATCGTATTATATCAAATCGCAATCATATCTCATCATAGTGTATCGTATCCTATAATATCGTGTCATATTATATCATAGTGTATCGTATTGTATCGTTTTGTTTCACATTGTATCATTTCATATCATAGTGTATTGTATCGTATCATAGCATATCGTACTGTTTGTTTCGTATTGTATGATATGATATAAAATCATATTGTATCATATTGTTTCATTTCGTATCGTATTTCATCATATTGTATTGTATCGTATCATAATTATCATATTATATCATATATCACATTATGTAATATCGTTTCTAATAGGAGTGTATCGGATCATATCATATTATAAAATATCCTATCGCATTCTATTGTATTGTATCGCATTGTATGGTATTATATCATATTGTATCATATATCATATCATATGTCATATCATGTTGTATACTTACATATTGTAGTTATTTTATCATATCTTTTTCTATCATGTTTCATGTTTTTTCAGCAATTTGTAGTTGGCCCGATGTTTCATATGACATCATCATTAATCTCCCTCTTCCATGATGATTTTATTGCATTTTCATTTCAAAATAGCATCTTCGTTTTGCAACCAGTACATTCAGTTTAGAGAGGAGAAAAGCACTGACTGGGGTAATTTTACATTTCTAGAAGGACATGAGAGTCTACAGAAATGTGAATATAGTTAAAGAATCCTTTTTATGTGCCTATAGGTGGCTTTGTTAGATCGCTGGTACATTCTCCTCTGGGCTGAAAATAATGAAACTCTCAGGGTGTGTGATTGCTTTCTGTTCTTTGGTGAAAAAGAACAGAGAGCAATCCCCTCCGTTTCAGTCTTTGTGTCAGCGTAGAGACTCTGCTATAGCTAATTGTAAGTCAGTGTCTAAAACTCGTGCAGTGGGATTTTTGGAACATTTTGTTTTCATTTTCACTTTGATGCCTCTGTGGAGTGAGTAATGCCACGGGGCCACAATGGAGACACCAGACATTTCTTTCTCCCTTTTTTTTTGCCCTTTTTGCATTATCAGGAAGTCATTAGTGAATGAAGGAAAAGGTCAGTCCAATGCTGGTTTATGCAATGGAAAAGGAGGTTGTGTAACTGTAATGATGAATCCAGTGGATTATTCCATTTTGTTAGGTTTGGTTGGGCTTAAGGCAACTCCCTCAGGCAAGTGCACTCCTGCCAATCAAACAAGCTCCAACACCTAAAGCAGTCCTGTAGACTTTTTACTATGAATAAAAAGTGAGGGAGTGCAGTCCCTGCATTTAAGAGGGAGATATGGCCTCTCCATTTGAAGAACTAGATCTGAATTTATAAAACCAGGGAGCAGAAGTAGGTACAGTCTGTCACAAGACATGAAAGAGCCAGTATTACACATGTATTTCTCAAGAATATCAAGTCAGGAACCAGTCAAACAAGAACCTTAAAAGTGCATCATCACTGTTGGGAAGGCTTGGAGCTGGTACAGTGACGAGTCAGCATTCTAAATCATTGATTTGTGTTCAGCATTGCGGTTGTCTGGGGCAGTGCTGTGCCAGTGACAAATGTCACGTTTGTGCAAACTGTTGAACTGACACTGTAGTAATTATAAAATCTATTCGGTGCTGCAATTTGTCCTCTTAAACAGATCATATAAAGGCCTGATAAGAACGGAAGAATCTTGATTTGATGACTGATTGCACTTCCTCTCTGATTCTTCACACTTTTCACTTTTATCTTGAAAAGATCATGACAGGAATGTAAATGTTAAGGTGCTACACTATGGTTGTGAACTAATCTGCTGATCTCTAATATCTGAACTTTGTCTTAACTTTGAATGACTTTAATCTGTTGTTGACCTTTGCAACCAGTTTTGGCACCTGGGTGTACCTGAGTGTTGATAGTTTTGACACGTTTTCATGCAGTTCTCAAACCGAGATAACCACAGCAGATTATTCCAGAAAAGGAATCTGATCCACAGTTATTCAGAATTTCTGCTTCCACCGAATTCTTAAGAGTGAATCACATGAGAAGTTTGCCCACTTAGCAGACAGGAAACACACTTGTATAAACAGAAATTAGTGTGAGAGAAAGTGAGAGCAATCCTTTTGTTATTTTTTCTCTGTATGAACTTGTTTTGGACAGGATGTACCTCCAAGCTGTTATCTCAGCTCTGAAACAGCGTGATTTATTTATGTTGAGAAACATGTTGTGTAATCACTGCCTGGATACTAGGTTTGCCATTGCAAATTTTCATAAAGCCTCAGCCTCCTTGTTTGTTTGTCATGCAAAGTTCTCTTCAGCAGATGCTCTCCACCGGAGTCAGGAGTTTATCTTGGTTAGTGAAGTTTGAATTCTTATTTGAATATTTCCGTGAAACTTTCCATCCGTATATCCCAGGAAAGACCTTGAAAAAATACAGCAGAAAAGCAGGAGACACAATTTGCCAGAGAAATGTATTTTAAAGAGAACTACATTTTTATATATTATCCACCCAAGATTAAGTCAATCTTAATGTGGCTCTTATTTTTTAAATCTTGCCATCATGGGTCTTAAAATCTAATTCATTCTGATTAACCCTGATCTCACTGATTCATTTATTTTCAAGCTTTGTACCAACAATAAAAATATCAGCTCAACATTAATGGCTTACTAGCTCCCCCTAATGCCTACATGTGGTAATTACTTGCAATTTACAATATGGGGAGGAAAAGAAAACCTGTCATCAGGCAAATAAGCAACTTAAAATAAAATGAAGACAATTTTTAAACTAAGATACAGGAATACTAACAGGTATCATTCACTGTCACTTTCTCCCAGAGTTCAATCATCTTTATTTATATAGTGCCAAATCACCACAGATGCTATCTGCAGACTCTTTCCAAACGGAGCAGGTCTAGACCGTATCAAGACAGGATAAGAACCAGTCCCATCTTACAGACAGGACTCAGTCTGATCTCATCTTAATCCACCATGAGCAGAGCACTTTGCAGCATTTAGCAAGTTACAGTGGCAAGGACAAACTTCCTTTAACAGGCAGAAACCTCCAGCAGGACCAGACTCATGTTAGACACACATCTGCTGAGACCGTGTTGAGGTTGGAAAGAGTGATAGAGGGAGGTGAAGAATTAGAGAGAGATGATAGTGGAGAGATGGATAGTAGTAGTTGTGATCTCCATGCACACAAAAGCATTAAAATGTTGATTTGATATTTTAGAGACAGAACCAATCAGATGTGCATATTTTCTCTTTATCAGGGCACACATCAGAAGTTATCACAATATATCATCCCAACTTAACACTTCACCATTAACCTTGTTGCAATTTTGAATATTTTGCATCAAGGTAATTCACAACTTTTTGACATGACATTTTAATCTTAAAAAGACTGATACATGCATTATATCACATTAATGCATCACATTTGTCCTGTTATGGTATGATGGGATTTTTTTTTTTTGTCATAATGTATATGCATGAAACTTAAAGTTAGTCATAACATGAAATTAAAAACACAATACAACTGTAATGATAACTTTTTCTCATGTTCATATTATGACTTGTGTGAGTTGCTATTGTTAAGAGTTGTTATTCTTTACCTGTGTGTTAATTGTGGTTGTTTTCCCTGTGTTTCATGTCTTGTCTTCTTGATTGCTTGTGTTTGTATTTTCTCGGGTGTTCCTTAGTTCATTTCCTGTTTTATTTTTGTAGTTGTTGCTCCCTGTGTTTCTGCGTTAGTTCTACTTCCTGAGTTTTCCCTCCTTTTTGATTGTGTGCTGAGTGTTTCCACCTGTGTTTTGTTTGTCTCACCTGTGTGATTACCCCTGTGAGTATTTCCTCTCTGTGTTTCCTCCTTTTTCTTTTGGTTCATTGTGTGATATGTTGTTGGTCTTCTCCCGCTCCTTGCTATACCCTTGTGTTTTCTTTTGTGGATTGTGTGGACTTTGTTTTGAGTAAGTTTGTGTTTGTTAAATGCTTTTTATTTGAAGTCTACATCTGTGGTCCACCTTTGAGTTTTTCTAACTGTGACAACTTGCAACTTCTCCATACCTCCTTTTCTGCCTGGCAGCCAACAACGTTGGTACAAACATGACTTTCAGAGACAATGTCATCTTGAAACAGTTAATGTCTTTACTTTGAACAAAATACATTTGTTATAAGATGAAAAGCATCTTGTTACAAAGTGATCTGTTTTAATGTTATATTTTTTTCTGTTGCATTGTGGCAAAAATATTTCTCACAAGCTCACACTATAATAATAAAACACTGTGATTCTGATTTATTTCACTTCTGGTGTGGCAGCAGTATTCTTCCAAAACCCTCTCATTCTTGTAATCATTATATTTGAAGCCCTGAGTAAAGCTATGTATTACTCTTAAAGCTAATTTAAAGCTCCACTAAGGAATTTTTGGGGTTATATTGATTTGCTGATCTTACACAGCTTTAG
The DNA here is from genome assembly GCF_009762535.1 of Notolabrus celidotus. Taxonomy (NCBI): domain Eukaryota; kingdom Metazoa; phylum Chordata; class Actinopteri; order Labriformes; family Labridae; genus Notolabrus; species Notolabrus celidotus. Next base: position 38,582,045 of record NC_048273.1, on the reverse strand, counting down.
CAGAGTTCTGAGGTCCTATAAGTTATACTTAAACAATTGCAAGTAATATATAATGTAATTATATCATAAGGAACTGAAATTTAAAGTCACATATCTGACCCTGTTACATAAAAGAAGTTTATCCTAACAAAACAAATCTCATCAGTCTTAAATTCCAATGTCTAACTAAGAACTCACAAGTGATCTTTAACACAGAACAAATTAAAGATGGCTGTTTCAGCAGCTTAATCACCTTGTCTGAGGCCTACACCGTCTTTACAGACAAATCACTCCTCATTGATGGTTTTGTTTGCTTTTGTGTGTCATAAAGAGCTATTAGCATTCATTTAAGTCTGTTTCATGATCAGTTTAAGTCTCACATCAGCTTGAAGTATCGCTCTATATGTGACTTTGGTGACCCCTGTGGACAAAGCAGTACCTGTCATCTCTATGCTGCTCTTGTTCTGTACATACTGTATGTGATATGAAAAATACATCTCTGCTGAATAAGTCTTTGATCAGTGAAATGTATCACTCAGTGTGACTCAGTGTGACACTTTCTCTTGAAAAATGCAAACAAAGGCACTTCTGGTCTGTGTGCTGTGAAAAGTTTTGCATGTGGCAGCTGTTTTTGGCATATAAGATAAAATTATAGAAACAATCAATCTGTTTTACAATTGTAGGTCATATAAAGGCATCAGAAATAATTATTTTTTTTAACTTTTTTAGTTTATTTTTATTTCTATTTATAATAATAATAATAATAATAATAATAATAACAATCACAATAACGATATTTATTATTATTATTGTTATTATTACTATCATTATCACCATCAATAATATCATTACTGTTATTGTTCTTTTGATAGACTTTATTTGTTTTCTCACATTCTTATTCACATTATACTGAATTGAGTGGTCATGGAATAATTGGACCCCCCCCCCAATCAGGAAATTATTACTTCTGTCTCATAATAAAATTAAAAGTCATCACATGAGGTACACTGTTTTCAAAGGTCATAAGAACATCACATCTATGTGACCCAAGGACAAAATATAATAAAGAAGCAATAAGCTGCAATAAGAGAAGTGTTGTGTTGTTCCAAGCTCCTTTATCATTGTGCTTTTTATGTATCATCTACATATACAAAACTCAAGACTGTCCACACTTGTGTAAAATGATTATTCATCAATCAAATCAAAAACATCTGTGACCAAAGGTTCCAGATTTTTCAAAATGTTGGTACTCTGATATATTCATCTCTCATTAACTTCTGAGATCTAATAATAATGATAATAAGATATAATAATCTTTAATTATATAGCACTTTTCAAGATAGT